>NC_066579.1:147360946-147660946 GCF_024323335.1 Lathyrus oleraceus
ACGACTCTGAACCTGAAGACTCTGATGATGAAGAAGAGTTGTCCCTACTAACCAGAAGAGTTAAGCAACTCTGGAAAAAGAGGAACAACAACTTCAGAAGACCAAGACCTAGAGGGGATCGATCAGAGTCAACTTCAAAAGGTAAAGCTAACAAAGATATTACCTGCTATGAATGTAAAGAAACAGGTCATTACAGAAATGAATGCCCCAAGTTGAAGAAAGACAACCCTAGAAAAGAAAGCTTCAAGAAAAACACTTTCAGAACAAAGAAAGGACTGATGGCTACCTGGGATGATAGTGAATCTGGATCATCAGAATCTGACTCTGATGAACAGGCCAACGTAGCACTTATGGCTACCACATCCAGCAGCTCAGATGAAGAATCTGAAGAGGTATTTTCTGAACTTTCTCGATCTGACTTAGAATCATGTTTGTCAGAAACTCTTACCTCTTACCAGAAATTAAAACAAAAGTTTAAAAATATTAAAGGCTGTCTTAAAGCAAAATTTGAAGAGTGTAGTGAACTTGAGATAACAATTCTATCACAAGAAGATACAATCAAATCTTTAATGTTAGAAAGAGATGAAGCAAAAACAAAAAGCTCAGAATTAGAAGAAGCGTTGTCTCAAGCACCACAAACTTCAAATAAAATTATTTATAAATATGAAGAAGCCTTTCAAGAATTTCTGAAGAATGGGATAGATAGGAGTATTATGGCATCCATGATTTATGGAGTAAGTCAGAACAATAAAAGGGGAATTGGGTATGATCCTAAGGAAGATAAAACTTCTACAAGTGATCAAATTAAATCTCCTTTTTCATATCACTACACACACACACAAGAACACAAATTTAAAAATGCTAGAAGACCCAAAGTTATAAGAAACTCTGGGAAAACTAATCTAAAAGGACCCAAGAGATTCTGGGTACCGAAACATAAGATTATCTATGTTGCAGATATCCTATGCAGCAAAGTTCAGACACCAGTCATGGTACCTGGACTCTGGATGCTCGCGACACATGACGGGAAGAAAGTCTATGTTCCAAAGTCTGGAACTTAAAGACGCTGGATTTGTAGGCTTCGGAGGAGATCAGAAAGGAAGGATCAGAGGCTCCGGAACTATTGGTAATGGTACTCTTCCCTCTATATCTGATGTTCTTTATGTAGAAGGATTAATGCATAACTTGTTATCCATAAGTCAATTAAGTGATAACGGTTATGATGTAATCTTCAATCAAAAAACATGTAAAGCCATTAATCAGAACGATGGCTCTGTCCTTTTCACAGGCAAGAGGAAAAACAACATTTACAAAATAAATCTTTCTGATTTAAGAGATCAAAATGTTAAATGTCTAATGTCAGTTCACGAAGAGCAATGGGTATGGCATAGACGCTTGGGCCACATTAGCATGAGGAAACTTTCTCAGCTAACTAAACTCGAGTTAGTCAGAGGCCTACCTAAACTGAAGTTTTCTTCAGATGCTCTGTGTGAAGCTTGTTAGAAAGGAAAATTTTCAAAAACATCTTTTAAAAAGAAAAATGTTGTTTCTACCTCTAAGCCTCTGGAACTTCTTCACATTGACTTATTTGGTCCTGTGAAAACAGCACCAGTTAATGGAAAGAAGTATGGACTAGTCATTGTTGATGATTACAGTCGCTGGACATGGGTAAAATTCCTAAAGCACAAGAGTGAGTCTCACTCTGTATTCACCAGTTTCTGTTCCAAAGTGCAAAAAGAATTTGACTCTAAAATCGTTAGAGTCAGAAGTGATCATGGTGGAGAATTTGAAAACAAAGATTTTGAAGAATTATTTGATTCTAATGGAATATCCCATGATTTCTCCTGCCCTAGAACTCCACAACAAAATGGAGTTGTAGAGAGGAAGAATAGGACACTCCAAGAGATGGCCAGAACCATGATCAATGAAACAAATGTAGCAAAGCACTTTTGGGCAGAAGTTGTAAATACAACGTGTTATATTCAGAATAGAATCTCTATAAGACCTATTCTGGAAAAGACTCCCTATGAACTGTGTAAAGGAAGAAAACCAAACATTTCATATTTTCATCCTTTTGGATGTTCTTGTTTTATGTTAAATACTAAAGAACATCTGAACAAGTTTGATTCCAAAGCACAGAAAGGTATTATGTTAGGATACTCAGAACGCTCTAAAGGCTATAGAGTATACAACACAGAAACCAAAATTGTGGAAGAATCAATTCATGTCAGATTTGATGATAAGCTTGACCCTGAAAAGTCAAAGCTAGTTGAAAAGTTTGCAGATTTGGAAATCACTCTTGTAGAATCTGATAAAACTCCAGAAGCAACTGTCACTCAAAGCTCTGAAGAAATTAAATCTCCAGAAATCCCAAAGAAAGTCAAAAGTCGTATCAATGTATCTGAAGATTTGATTCTGGGAAACAAGGACGAACCTGTCAGAACCAGATCTACCTTCAGAACCTCTGAAGATATTCCTCTGGGACTAGTGTCTCTGATTGAGCCTACGTCTTGTGATGAAGCACTTCAGAATAACGACTGGGTGGCAGCTATGCAAGAAGAATTGGATCAATTCTCAAAGAATGATGTCTGGGATCTCGTTCCTAAACCCAGAGGCACTCACGTCATTGGAACCAGATGGGTTTTCAGAAACAAGCTGAACGAGAAAGGAGAAATTGTCAGAAACAAAGCTCGACTGGTAGCTCAAGGTTACAGTCAACAAGAAGGTATTGACTATAATGAAACCTTTGCTCCAGTCGCGAGGTTAGAATCTATTCGTCTTCTTGTATCTTTTGCTATTAATCATTCTATTAAATTATATCAAATGGATGTCAACAGTGCATTCCTTAATGGTTATATTTCAGAAGAAGTGTATGTCAATCAACCTCCAGGCTTTGAAAATTCAAATTTTCCAGAACATGTTTTTAAACTTAAGAAATCCTTATATGGACTTAAACAAGCTCCCAGAGCTTGGTATGAACGATTAAGCAATTTTCTTCTGGAACAAAATTTTATCAGAGGGAAAGTTGATTCTACACTCTTCTGTAAGAACCTTAATAATGATCTCATGATATGCCAAATTTATGTTGATGATATTATTTTTGGTTCTGCTAATATCTCTGTTTGCCAAGAATTTTCTAAGTTAATGCAGGCAGAATTTGAAATGAGTTTAATGCAAGAATTAAAGTTCTTTCTGGGAATTAATCAAACTCCAGAAGTCACGTACGTTCATCAAAGCAAGTACATTAAAGACGTTCTGAAGAAGTTTGACATGACTGAATGCAACTCTGCAAAAACTCCCATGCACCCAACTTGCATTCTGGAGAAGGAAGAGGTAAGCAACAAGGTTTGTCAGAAGCTCTATCGAGGTATGATAGGCTCTCTCCTCTATCTGACTGCTACTCGTCCTGATATTCTCTTTAGTGTCTGTCTTTGTGCCAGATTCCAATCAGATCCTAGAGAATCTCATTTAACAGCAGTTAAAAGAATTCTTAAGTATCTGAAAGGAACTCCTAACCTGGGCCTGATGTATGAGAAAACATCAGAGTATAGACTCTCGGGTTATTGTGATGCAGATTATGCAGGAGATAGAATAGAACGAAAAAGCACATCTGGGAATTGCCAGCTTCTGGGAAACAATCTAATCTCCTGGGCTAGCAAAAGACAGTCAACTATTGCTCTATCAACTGCAGAAGCAGAATACATCTCAGCATCACTGTGCACAACTCAGATGCTCTGGATGAAGCATCAGCTAGAAGATCTACAAATCTTTGAGAGTAACATTCCTATCTTTTGTGATAATACTGCTGCTATTTGTTTAAGTAAGAATCCCATTCTACATTCCAGAGCCAAACACATAGAAATAAAACATCATTTTATCAGAGACTATGTTCAGAAAGGGATAGTAACATTGAAGTTCATTGATACAGAACATCAATGGGCAGATATCTTTACTAAGCCTCTAGCTGAAGATAGATTTCTTTTTATATTAGAACATCTGAACATTAAAAATTGCCCTGAGTGAAATATGGCTCTGAAAATGTAAAATGTGACTCTGATGTAAACAAATGTACTTCTGCCTCTGACTCTGATACTTCTACCAAGTTAAGAAGATATCTGAGTTAGAAATCTTCAGAAACCAATCCTTTGGTATTCCTGAAGATCAGATACATCAACACGTGGAGCACTAAACGTCTAACCCTAGAACTTCTAGACAGCTGTCAAAAGAAATCAAAGGTCAGAACGTTTGAAACCTCCTAGAGCAGTGTGCATACTGTTGGGATTAGACATTCATTTATTAGCTGTAATCATTTTTCCCCCCAAACGTGCTATTTTGATTTTTTGTGCTAACGCTGGAATGTGTGTCGTTTTGCATGTTTTACTTAGAGTATATAAACTTTTTTCTCACATTTCACACACTTATCACTCTCACTCACTCTAAAACCCTAAACCCTTCTCTCAAGAAATGGAATCTAGTTCTACTGCTCAAACCTCAAACACTCAAACTCCAACCGTTACAGGCGTCACCATCACCCCTGTTTACAAAGAACCCCACGTTCTTGACCGTGAACGCCATATCAACCTTTCAACTCCTTTTGAAGGTTTGGATGTGTTGTGCGAATCGCTTGTTGATTTCGACAACCTAAGAAGAAATGGCGTTGATCTAACTGGAGAACTTCGTCAACAAGGGTGGGAAAACTATTTCCAAAGACTTTATGGTCCCATTTACCCACTTCTCGTCAAGGAGTTCTGGAGACATGCAGATGCAGATGACAACTTCATCATCTCATATGTTCTGGGGGTGAAGATTGTTATTACTGAAGGGTCTATTGCCTCCTTGTTGAACATGGAGCGAAGTGGAGGAAAAAGGATTTACAACATCCCTCCTAGGTCAAAGCGCATCACAGATGTGATAAACCCAACAATCTTCAAACCCAACGTTGAAGGAAACCCCTCTAAGAACAAGGAGCTGCACCAGAACCTCAGAGTGTGGCTGAAGATTATTCTGGGAACAATTCACCATCGTCCAGCCTCTAACTCTTCTGATTACATCAATGCAGACCAGAAATGCATTCTGTACTGTATTCAGAAGGGTGTGAAGATCTGCCTCCCTGCTCTCCTCTTCAGATATCTGAGAGATTCGGTCAGAGAAACCAGAAACAATATGAAGCCCAGATCCTACATTCCTCTGGGAAGATTGCTATCTGACGTCTTCATTGAGCATGGACTGGTAGACGAGCTGGAAAAGACCAAACTGATGGATGATCTGGCAATAGATGTGGGGAAGCCTCTAAATGCCAGAAACCTCAAGAGTATGGGGATAATCAAGAAAATTCAAGTTAGGCCAACTCTGGATACATCCTGGGATAGTTTGAAAGATCAGAGGAAGATGCCTCATGGCCTTGCCAGATTCTTCAAGAATGAACCCAGAGACGCTGTTGCTATCTATCTTCAGCGTCTGCTGGATGATGGTGTTGACATCTCTGATTTCAGCCTCGACGACTGTCTGGACTCTGAAGAAGACTTCGTCAGATACAAGAGAGGTCTGTCTGAAAAGAAGGTAGCATCTCAGGCAAAGAAGGCTAGACTCGGAGAAACTTCTGGAAGCAAATCTTCAGCGCCTCTGAATATCTCTACTGGTAAGTCTGTTCCTCCTGTTACCTCTAATCCTCTGATGGCTTCTTCTAACCCTCTCTCTTCACAACCTATTTATACCACCTCTGATATTTCACCCTCAATCACCAGAACCTCCCAACCTACACCAATCCTAAATATAGCCCGTACTTTCATACCTCCCTCTGAACCTAAACTAACTCACCAAAGCACTTCATCTTCATCATCCTCAGCACCAAAATCACCCCCATATGTTTCCCTCTCATCTGACCCAGAATTTTCTGATCCTGATTCCCCAACCATAGCCACAATTTATGCTCATAGACTTGCTTCACAACAAACACAACCACAATCTGAAGCAACTTCACCTCCACCACAACAAACAACCACCATACCTTCTGAAAACCAACCCTCTGACCATCCCTCTTCTGATATCAACCCACCAAACATCTCCGCTGAACCAGAACCAGAATCTGAACCTTTAGATTTAAACCCTCTTTATGCTTCACCCCAAACATCTGAACTTCAACCTGAGTCAGAATCTGCACCTCAAACCTTAAATCTCAGTCCTCCAAACTCTCCACCTCATACCTCTGAACCAGAACCTGAACCTGAACTTTCTAAGCCTACCCTTAAGGAAGCCATCTTGATGATTGCAGAGGCTTCAGTTCAAAAGGTCGATTCTCTGGTCTCTAACTCTGAAATCAGTGATGATCCTGAATCTGTAAGGACACACTGGAACAGAGTCATTGGCTGGATGACATCTGAGGCCTTTAGACTGAAGGGCATCTCTGAACAAGTCAGAAATGGCTACATCAGAGATGCTGAGGCAAGACTCCAGGAGAGACTTGCCAGAGAAGCTGAAGCCAGAAGGCTTGAGGAAGAGAGAATTGCCAGAGAAGCAGAAGAAGCAAGAAGGATAGAAGAAGAAAGACTTGCTAAGGAAGCTGAAATCCTAAGGCAAAAGGAAGCTGAAGCAAAGGCTCTGGCAGATGCAGAAGCTCAAGCTGCTGCTGAAGCTGAAGCTCAGAAGGCTCTGACTCTGGGGGAGTCCTCTTCTGTGATTCCTACGGTTCTTCAGACTCTGAAAGAACTCAAGCAAGATCAGAATGAACTCCGGGCCAGAATGGACAAGCAAGATACTGTCAACGAAAACATCCAGAGCATGCTTGCAATGTTGCTTCAGAGAATGCCTCCGCCTCCGAACCCTTAGGCACTTAGGATTTATTTTTTTGGCTTGCCTGTTGTCTTTGTTTTTGCTATCTCTCTGACTCTGATGTTTTTCTTGTTGCCTTTGTGCTTCTATCTATGAATTCCAGTTTTTCTCTTGATTTATTTTCTCCTTACTTATTTTCTACTATGTCTTTTTGATTCTGGCAAAAAGGGGGAGAAGTAATTATTAGCTCTGATGAAAATATTGTCTAAAACCTTAAGCATTCTGCAACATTTTTTTTATAAACAAAAATTATCTAACTTGGACTTAAGAAATTGCAGAAAGTTTCAGAAACCTCTGTACTTAAGAAACTCTGGTAAGAACTTCTGAACTCCCTAGCATTATCTCAGGGGGAGCTTCTGTCTATCTGATCTGATATTTTATATGTTTCATCTGCTAATTAAGGTTGTTTTGTCATCATCAAAAAGGGGGAGATTGTAAGAACAAAAATTGTTCTACAACAGATTCCTTGATTTTGATGATAACAAAGGATGAAACCAAAAATGGCACCCTAACGAAAAGTTTCTAAGTGTGCAGGATTCTAAAGAAAGAAGGAAGAAATCTGATGATGTCATCAGATACAAAACAAGATCAGATACAAAATATCAAATGATCAGAAGCATCTGAAGTGGAAACAATGTCAAGAAGTTCTAACTCTGAGCAAAACATCAAAGTATCAGAAGCATCTGGACAAGTAGTAAGCTCTAGAAGTTTTGACTCTGAACAAAGTTTTGTCTAACCTCAGAAGCTCTTGGCACTATCTGAAGAATCCATCAGAACTCACAAGAGATTAAACATCAGAAGCAAGATTCCAAGATTCTCCAGATACACAAATACTCTGAGCATGGAATTGCTAATCATGAAAGAGTAACGTTTAAGTCAAGAAAAGATTTGCAAATGGATTTCCTAATTGAGAAAGAGACGTTAATCTCCAATCTCAATAAAGAAAATACTACTTGTGGTAAGTAGTCATTTCAAGAAGAAAAAGTCATCCTGCAGAAGCTATTTATGTGATGGCGTAACTTCATCTCAATATCCACCAGTTTCAACTACTACTTCAACGAATATATAAATAGGCTGCAAATCAATCTTGAACCATTAGCAAGCCAACAAGCCAAAATTATACTGAAACACCAAGTCAAGAAAAACACTCCTTCTCTCTAAGATCTTCACGAAGCTTTTGCTTATAACGTGAAAAACTCTTGTTCTTAATACTGTAATATTTGCTTTCTTAGAAGCACTCTAGATTACATAAATCTTTCATTTATTGTTTGTTGATTTCCTCAAGTGACTTAGTGTAGTCTGTAAACTTGAGAGGACTAAGAGATTTTTCTCTTAGGCGTTGTTTGTAATCTTTCAAGATTAGTGGATTAAGTCCTTGTTGAAGGAGAAATCACCTTGGCCGGGTGGACTGGAGTAGCTTTGTGTTATAAGCGAACCAGTATAAAATCCTTGTGTGATTTTCATTTTGAAAAGCGCTTATTTTTCCAAACAATTCAAACCCCCCCCCCTTTCTTGTTTTTCTCACCTTCACTTTAGTTGCTTTCAGTTCCTTGTGAACTTTGCTTTGCTTTGCTTAAGAGCAATTTGCATTGAGGTATAACTTCTTTACTTCATGTAGTCTGGAAGACCTGGCCTGTTACTTGGCCAGGCAACTGTCTGAAGTCCTCCTTAAGAGGCAATGTTTGTGACTGTTTACATTTGTCCCTGTACATATTCAAAGACCTCCTAAGTGAAGAGGCAATTGGCAGAACCCAAGGGATATGCAACCTATCCCCTGCTATTCTGTGTGTCATCTGCTTTGCTCACACCACTGTGTTGATGCATTGCAGATACAAACCCAAGATCTTGTACAATTGTACAGTTGAGTCAGTTTTAAATGTGTAGAAGGGTTCCCACTTTCTGAACCCACACATTCTTGTCTTAAGCTCTCCCAGGCCAGGGATAAGAGGTGTGAAGTCTCATCTTCACTCACCTTTCATCTGCTTCACCTTAGCCCCTCAATGGCAAGGTTAAGAGCTAACACTACCCAGTTCCAGTGGTTTGTTTGTTGAGGTTGATATGACCCCTCGACTAAAACCTAGCCTTGATGTTTGAGCCCCTTGTTGGTGTGTTTATTTCATGTTGTATGTGCTTGTGTGGTGTGATTGTATCCCCTAGGTTTGCTAGACTCCGCGTAGTCTCGTTTGCATGTCAATTAAGGTAGCACGGTTCCTTCGTATAGGACTTCCTTTCTTGCTTGAGCTTTCCTAAAACACAAACAAACATTATCCCCTCTTAAGGATACGTTAACTCCTTCTACTACAGGTGAGTAAGTCTCCAAAGGTCGAGCATCAGGTAGATTGCGCAGTGACGTTGTCCACTTAAAAAAACACAAACCAACGGGAATAGTTTAGCCGAACTACGGCAACTCTGATTCTCATGTCCAGATGAGATACGTAGGCACGAGATGCGATGTCTTGTCGAGTTTGACTAACAACTAACACTAATTCTCTTCTCTCGCCCTCGTTGCGATTGAGACCTCCCCTTTCTCTTGCCCTAGTTGCAATCGAGACCCTTGCTTCCTGTGCAAGTTAGGTTTGGTGTGGCTTGCTTCCTGTGCAAGTCATGTTTAGGATAGGCTTGCTTCCTGTGCAAGTTAGCTAGAAACCTTAACTTAGGGACGACTTTGCATGACAACATCTAGGCTCGAGTCGTAGTCTCCCTAGTGTTGTGTCTCCCTCTGTTATCTGGTTAGGCTAGTCCTTTTTCCCTGCGTAGGGGAACTACGTCGCCCTGATTCTCATACCAGATGAGATACGTAGGCAGGAGATGAGCAGATCTCTCCGGGCGCCTTTTTTCTTTTTTTGTGTGTGTTTGGCAACTATTAGGATCGAGCCCTAGTCTCCCTATTAGTTTGTCCTTTCAACCTTTGTGTTCCTTCTGACGTCTCAGCGTCTCTTTTTGTTTGCGTGGCAACTATTAGGCTCGAGCTCTAGTCTCCCTATTAGTTCGCGTGTTCGCCCTTTTTCTTTTTCAACCCTTTGTGTCTTAACCACCCTTGCGTGTGTTTTGGTTCGGATGCTGACGTAAGTCCAGTGATTGGCATTCGGGCTCCACGTTCGCCCTTTTGTTTTGTTTGTGTGGAGTTTGACGTAAGTCCAGCGATTGGCAGTCGATTTCCTGTGTCTGTTTTGTTTGGCGTGCGTGAGTCGAGCTACGAATGCTCTGATTCTCCTTCGTCCAAGGAGATACGTATGCATAGGATGCGATATCCTAGCGAGCATGTGTCGTTTCCCCAGTCCGAACTACTTCGACTCTGATGTCTATGCCTGATAGACTAAGTAGGCCCAGGATGCGATATCCTGCCGAGTCAGTTTCAGTCTTGTCTGTTTTCTTGTGTCTCTTTCAGCCTGTGTAGATGTTTATTTGAGCAGTGTTTTAGCAACCATTTTCCTTCCTATTGTGCGTGGATCCCGTCGAGTACGACGGATGCGTAGGGGTGCTAATACCTTCCCTTCGCATAACCGACTCCCGATCCCATTCTCTTTGGTCGCGAGACCACGTCTTTTCCAGGTTTACTCTGAGCGTTTCCTTTCCCTCTTTTGGGATAAATAACGCACGGTGGCGGCTCTGTTGTTCTTGTTCTCCCGCCGGTTTTTCGCGTAATGCGACAGCTGGCGACTCTGCTGGGGACTTGAGAAGTTGACCTGTACTGGTCCGTCTTCCCTAAGCGAGTCTCTCCTAGCGCTCTCTAGGTTAGGGTTTTGGTTGCTTTGTGCTGTTATTTATTGCATTCATTTGTATATATTTGCATTTACTGTTTGCATTTATTGTTTGCATTAATATTTGCATTCATTCATATTCATCTGCTGGTTGTGCTGTGTTTCTCTGTTTGGGGTGGGAGTTACTCGAGGTAAAAGGCCCAATACCCAGGCCATGAGTGAAATCTATGATACCTAGGAATAGAGTGATTCATGGGAAGCGGGTGGTATTGCGCCACTTAGCGGAACATTGATATCACGAGCAGTTCAGACCCTGGTGGGATATTGTCGTTGCATACTTCAGGTGTGTATATGATGGTATTCTGCGAAAGGTTATTTACGCTGCGTTTCTCTCGACCTTACCCTGGCCTAGATGACACCCGTGAGTGGGGAGGGATTGATCATTTTAACAGGTACAGTTGGTGACTCTCGGTACTGACGGTGACTATGAATTATGGACATTTATTTCTGGGACGTCGGAGTTCTGTCCGTGGTTTATCAGCGGGTTCCGTTTATTTCGGATCCCCGGGTTGAATTCGAGAGTACCTGTTCAGAGGATTTGGCTGTCATCCATTCAATGGATGATCCTGTGATGATAGTAATGTAATCTCCAGTTCCGTTTATTTCGGAACTCCACAAGTCGGATTTATGGTGACTCGGTTCTCCAGATTTGGGTTCAGATGCCAGTTGATCAGATTGACTTTGGGTTTCAGATGAATTGCGACTCAGAGTTCAAGCCAAAGCTCCGATCCGGTGATCTGAGATGCACAGCCTGCCAGTCTTGGCTCCATCATTTGCATCATAGCATGTTTATTTTCCAAAAAAAAATAATAGTGCATGAAAAAGAAAAAAAAAGTTAACTCGCATATGCATATCCTTTTCAGGATCATTCATGATAAAATAGCATCCGCATCATACACATATCATGCACATATCATCCTTGCATTGCAGACATGTTTGGGGACACGACTTCTCACTTTGGGTTTTAACTGAGGCAGGGTTGCTGATCGTCGTCCGCACCGTTACTCAACCAGACTCAATCATCAGAAGATTATGGATCAGGTTCAAGCTGAGCTAGCTGAGATGAGGGCAAACATGGCCCAGTTCATGAGCATGATGCAAGGAGTTGTTCAGGGGCAAGAGGAGCTGCGTGCTTTAGCCCAAAGACAGGACATGGGTCAGGTCATGAGCATGATGCAAGGGGTTGTTCAGGGGCAAGAGGAGCTGCGTGCCTTAGCCCAGAGACAGGAAGCTGTGATTCTGCCGCCCAGTCGTGCTTCACCAGAGGGGGTCCCTGTCAACGATCAAATTACTGCTGTCACTATTCCCGTCAACAACTATGCCCTGGGTGATGATTTGAGGGGTATTATAATCAATGGACAGCCTCTTGCTACAGAGACTGTTAATGTCAGAGCAACCCGTGCTCCGGTTCGCTATCCTGTCTCTTCAAGTTCTTCCGGTTCTAATAAGCCATCCTCTGGGGCACCCAAAAGGGGAGAAAGTGAAACAAATGTTGTGCACCGTCGGAGGAGTGCAAACAGAGGACCACATCGTCAGGTCGCTGCCGTGACTATTCCAGCAACTCAACCTCAACAACAGCAGAGAAGGCCAGCTCAGCAATATCAACATCAGCAACATCGTCCTCAACAGCAGGCTTACCAGCCTCACAACGATAATCAAGCCGGTACTAGTAATGAGAGGAAGAAGATCATCTTTGATCCGATCCCTATGTCGTACACAGAGTTGTATCCCTCGTTGATAGAGCGGAACTTGATTACTCCCAGAGACCCGCCGGCTATACCCGACAACCCTCGGTGGTGGTATAGGCCTGAGCAGCATTGTGTGTATCATTCAGGAGCTCCTGGTCATGATGTGGATAGTTGCTTTCAGTTGAAGATGAAGGTTCAAGACCTCGTGAGGTCAGGTATTCTGAACTTTGAAGACTTGGGTCCCCGTGTTAATCAAGCCTGAAGACAGCAAGCCCCGGGCTGGCGGTGGCTTTTCTTCTGAGATCTTCAACAAAGAGGTTTGTTCAAAAGCAGAAGTTGTTGATGCAAAGGATACCGACAGTTGTCATCCCTGGTGGGATCTATCACAATTGGGTCGCTGTGGGCGTTCCTACAGTTGTTCATAAGTCAGAGTAATAATCACTTTGTTTAAAAACCCTTCTCCCATGCCAAAAGGAGAAGTGATGACATTGTTGGCAACATTTTGTGCAATGATATTTTCATTCAAATAAATTCATGTTAAACATTTGTTTTTCCATTTGTTTTCCCTTTTTGCTTTTTGCATGAAATTGGTGATCACAAAAAACCCTAAAAACAAGAATAAAAGCAATCTTTTCATCTGCATAACGATTGTCTTGTTTGTTTTTCAAAAAGCTTTTCATCTCTAAATCATTATGCAGGTTGATTCGCAAACCCATTGAACATAATGATCGGACGTCATCTCCCAATTTTGAATTCCCTGTATTCGAAGCGGAAGAAGATGATGCTTGAAGGGATTCCTGACGGTAGTTCCCGACTTCTTGAGCAAGAAAAGAAGATCACACTCAGCTGCATCTCGAGAATCAGCAGAACAGCCAACTGGGGCATTAATCAAAAAAAAAAAAAAAAAAAGAAAAGAAAAAAAAAAGTCAATAAAAAAAAAACAAAGAAAGAGAGGGTGCAAAATCAAAAGAAATCAAAAGCAAAATCAAAAGAAAACAAAAGAAAAAATAGCACCCTCAAAGTCCCAAGTTGACTGATGCTGAATGGATTCAGAGTCACTACGACCAAGTGAATCCGATCGAAAAGAAGAGATCAACTGCCATGTAGCACGGTCAGTTACATCAGCTGAGAGTGAAGATAGCATTCGACAAGAAGGTCAAGTCTTAAGTTCTGAGAAGGTGACCTTGTGCTCAAGAAGGTCTTGTCTTTCGTACTCGATTCCAGGGGCAAGTGAACCCCAAATTATGAATGTCCATATGTTGTCGAGAGAGCCTTTTCAGGCAGTGCTTTGGCACTTACAACAATGGATGAAGAAGTTCACTCGTCCTGTGAATCCAGATGCAGTCAAGAAATACTTCGCCTAAAAACAAAAACAAAAAAAAAGCAAAAGCTCGCTAAGTCGAACACCCCAAAGGGCGACTTAGGCAAAAAGGAGCGTCTCGGTGGATTGAAAACCCGAAAGGGCGATCCAGGCAAAAGTTAGAGACATTGAAAAAAAAAAAGAGAATTTACATCCCGCTAGATTGAGCACCTCACACTGGGGCAGTCTAGGCAAAAATTAGGGATTTGGCAAGTAACTGCATCTTGACAAGACTGTGCTCTATATCTGTCATCCGTCAGGGATTCTCGATTCGTCGTCAACTGAAGCTCCGAATACATCGAAAATTCGGAATGGTAGAGGAAAGGTCATTATGTTCAATGTAGCCCTCTCCAATATATATCACCGATTTCAAACTTGTACAGATCTATGGAGTCTCGCCCTTTGCAGACTACCATTCCATCACATCAATTTGAGCTTTTATCCAATTATTTGCACTCTTATTTGTTTCGACTCAACAAATGTTTTGCATGTTTTAATTTATAAAGTATCATTGTTTTTCAAAATAAACAAATTTTTCAAAAAAATTGTTCTTAAGCAAAGTGAACATTCACGATGGTGGAAGGATACTTAGGAGATCCGCAGTGCTCTCCCGAGGGTGGTATGATTACCAACAGGTAAGACATTTGTTCGTATCTCGAGCATAACTGTATCTTTTTCCTGTCGAACCTCTTTTGGTTTCTCCTCAGCAAGGTTGCTCAGTGCAGTGTTGGTTGAAGTTGTTTATCTTCATGTTCCCGGCAGTACAACATTCTTCCTCCAAGTCCCTGTTAGCCTTATTGTGGGGCATCTCCAGTATAGGTTTGTTTGAGCCCTACCGGGGGGGCATTCCCAGCAAGGTTGCTGTTGAAATACTTTTGTGGGGCAGTTCCCCAGGCAGAGTGTTTACTGAAGACGTTAGCGTCCGTCCCCCCAGCAGAGCAGTCTTCTCCTCTCCCCGCAGGATGGTGTTGTTCCCTGATATCCCGGTTCCCAGCAGATCACGTTTGCTCTCTGGTGTTTTTGGCCTTCCCTATGGAAGAAGAGTAGTACCAGGTGGTTGATTCCTGGACCTGTGTGTTTACATGTCTGTTTTTCAGCATTCATCATACATTCATCATGCATAATGCATACATGCATAATCATAGCATTCGGATACTCATGATGCAGCTGTTGCCGTGTATCTGTTGATGGTTGTCTCCTGCTATTTGTTGATACAGATCTCTCCAGTAGATCTTCCCTTAGCAGAAGTGGGTGTGTCTGATCTCTCCATGTAGAGCTAACCCCTTAAGCAGAAAGTGTATATCCTTTCTTGCCATTTCCCCACTGAGATACATCCTCGTGGATGACGGTTGTTTCCGTTCCCTCCCTACACGGGATGGGTTTTCCCTATTGAGTTCTTTCCTCAGTAGGATGAGTCTTGTTTCAGTCTGCCTTTTTGGATCGATCCTAAATTGGCTTCCTGTTGGCTGTCTCTTGTGCTTCCCTGGGGCATAAATGAATAGTCGCTCACTAACCGGCACTCATTCATCTTATCCTCAGCGGAACTTGTTGGCCTCTACCTACAAACCGGTAGTTGTAAGTCTTATCTTTGTGGTTTTCTACCTACTAACTGGTAGTTGTAAAATCCCACTTTCCTTCCCTAGCAGAGTTAACCCTTTGTGCTCATCATATTGATGACTGGTTACTTTTCTGTGGTTTTCTACCTACAAACCGGTAGATGTAATCCCCTCTTTGCGGTTTTGATATTCTTTCCCCTCTGGATACTTGCCTTGATCAAGCAGTATTGTTCCCATTGGGTCTTCCCCTTCTTTTTGGATACTTGCTCCGAGTAAGCAACTTTATCCTCTTTTGATTGGTCATCTTTTGCATACCTAGTCCTGGTACCCTGATGCCTTTCTTTTTGGTCGTTTATCCATCTAACAACCTACAACCTGGTTATGGATAATCTTCCATGCGAGTGTATTATCTACGTTTTGACGGCTATAGATAATATGTCTCATGCACTTTTTGGTCAATCTTTCGATTGTTATCTCCAGCAGAGTAAGATTCGTATTCCTTGTGGAATCGAATGTCCATCCTTTAACAAGACTGCTTTTCTAAGCCCTCTTCAGGATGTTGAGTGTTTTGGAACACAAACCAATTCACGCTTTGGCACTCAGGCCAATTTTTCCGGTATTCAGACCGAAGAAGCTTCCGACGATCAGGTCGATGCACTTATGTTTTTTCCGGTATTCAGACCGAAGAAGTTTCCGACGATCAGGTCGATGTACTTATGTTTTTTCCGGTATTCAGACCGAAGAAGTTTCCGACGATCAGGTCGATGTACTTATGTTTTTTCCGGTGTTCAGACCGAAGAAGTTTCCGACGATCAGGTCGATGTACTTATGTTTTTTCCGGTATTCAGACCGAAGAAGTTTCTGACGATCAGGTCGATGTACTTATGTTTTTCCGGTATTCAGACCGAAGAAGTTTCCGACGATCAGGTCGATGTACTTATGTTTTTTCCGGTATTCAGACCGAAGAAGTTTCTGACGATCAGGTCGATGTACTTATGGCACTCAGGCCAATTTTCCGGTATTCAGACCGAAGGAGTTTCCGACGATCAGGTCGATGTACTCATGGCACTCAGGCGAATTTTCCGGTATTCAGACCGAAGTGGCGTTCAGGCCAATTTCCGATTTTCAGATCGAAGAAGTATTCCTCCTCTCCGTTGGTGTCGATAAACGTCGAGTTTTTCCTAGTCATCCGATGATGTCTAGTTGTACCCCTCTCCATGCAGAGTTACCTCTCCGTTGGTTTCGATAAACGTCGAGTTTTTCCCGATCATCCGTTGATGATTTGGTTGTGTCCTTCTTCCCTAGTGAAGTATTCCTCCTCTCCGTTGGTGTCGATAAACGTCGAGTTTTTCCCAATCATCCGTTGATGATTTGGTTGTGTTCACTCTCCCCAGTAGAGTTTCCTCCTCTCCGTTGGTGTCGATAAACGTCGAGTTTTTCCCAATCATCCGTTGATGATTTGGTTGTGTTCACTCTCCCCAGTAGAGTTTCCTCCTCTCCGTTGGTGTCGATAAACGTCGAGTTTTTCCTAGTCATCCGATGATGTCTAGTTGTACCCCTCTCCATGCAGAGTTACCTCTCCGTTGGTGTCGATAAACCTTGAGTTTTTCCTAGTCATCCGATGATGTCTAGTTATACCCCTCTCCATGCAGAGTTACCTCTCCGTTGGTTTCGATAAACGTTGAGTTTTTCCCATTTCGTCCGTTGACGTATGGTTGTATCTCTTCCAGTCATTCATTAATGTCTGGTTACCTCTCCGTTGGTCTTGGTAAACGTTGAGTTTTTTCCTAGTTGTCCGTCGGCATCTAGTTGTGATTTTTATTCCCATTCATCATCGTTGTGATGTCTGGATGTGGCCGTATCCGTTGAAAACAACAAAAATAATAATAATGTACCCAGTAATAAATATCAAATCCCAGTGGACGTTTCCATTATTGGATCCCTGCATTGTGCAAATTCTACGGTTCTTTGGTATTCAATCCCTGTTTACCCTGAAAGTCTGACATCCATTGCTATCATCCGTTCGGGTTCCCAGCTGATTGAATAGGGGCAGCTGTAGCACCTCAAATTTGCACCTATCATTGTACATACATTTTCATTATTAGGTCATTAACATTGACATAGTCCACTGCATAACATTGCATTGTCCTTTGCCCCAAGTGTAAGATCATCAGACAGATTAGGTCAAACTGGTCAGGAGATCAGTCAGTCAGTCAAGCAAGTACAAATTCCAAGGAGGCAAGGTCCTAGGATTGGTCCAACATGCCCACATGACCTAGGGGTCCCTTGGAAGTGTTTTGGTCAAAGTTTGGATGCTCAGAAGTCATCAGTCAATGCACAGTTTACCAGAAACCCTAAAAAGTCAACCTTGGTCAACTGGGCTTGATTTTATGGATTTTAAGGAGGAATTTGGTTTGAGAGGGCTCATTCATGTCCATATAGGCCTCATATAACATGTCAAACACCATCGTGGAAGAATTTGAAGCCACACAAGAAATTTCCCAAAATAGAAAGTTGACCTGTAATTGGAATTTGCCAAAAATGGAAACTTCTTGATCCTAAACTTACATCATGATACAAGCTTCAAATGAATTTTTGCCCAACATGAAAGTTGAAGATCTTGTTCTCCCATTTTCAAAAAGTCCAAGAACACTCAATTCCCATGTATGGTTGGAAAGTTATGATCAAATCATTCTCAAAATTTTTGAACTTCAAAAGGCCATATCTCTCAAACCATTTGGCCAAATTGGGTGGGGTTTTTTGCAACAAGTCACATTTGATCTCCTCTTTCCAAAAATGTAACCATCATTCACCAAAACATCATAGATCAAAATGGCATTTTTGAACTTACATGAATTAATTTCAAGTGAGGGTGAAATTTGACTTTTTGAAATAACCATTTTTAATCATTTTGGCCATTTGGAATAGTTCAGAAATTGCATTTTGAACATGTCCAAAGCCCAATTTCGCAGCCATGGCTCTTGCACCTCACCATGTGTGTGAAAATCATTAATTAGCAAAAACATGTCATTTTACAAATTTGGATTACCACAGAACTAAACACACTTAACCAACACTAAACAGCATACAAATAGATCATTTTCTGCCAAACAGAACCCTAGCGGCCTCTCTTCCAAAACAGAAAATCACTCTCTCTCATTTTGCTCATTTTTTCACTTTTTGAAATTTTACTGAAAACTTGCAAAGGCACTCGAACCCTGGCTCTTGGCTTCATCATTTACCATCATCTTGAGCTGATTGCAAGCCTCATACACCAACTGTAAAGCCTTTCCACGACTGTTTCATCCAAGCACTCTCTCATGGAAGATTTCGAGCTGGACCATTTCAAGCTTGGTTGAGCCAAACTTTCTTCACCATTCATCTTGTGGAGGCCTATAGCACATCTGTTTCATCACCAAACCACCAAAACAACACTGTTTCATCATTTTCTTCAAGAACAAGTAAGATTTCGAATCCATCCTTTTTCAAAATCATGCTATGCACTGTGTAGATCTCACTGCCCTGGTCACAATGAACTTTGAATCGCGTTGAATGGTTGAGTATGCTGAAAGATATTTTGATTTGAAATATGATGTGTGAATATGTTTATGTTCGATTCATTCTTGTTAGTTTGTTTTAAGGAAAATGAATGCCATATTCTTGATGTGCTTGGTTTGCTGGTTACAATGATATAGTCAATTTGAATTTCTGGAAAAATATTTTCGTGAGCTGATTGATGAGGATGAACACGATACTGTTACTACAAACCCTAGTTTCCATTTCCCAGATTTTTGCTCTTTCACGTGCACTGCATGAACGTAGCACTGTTTCATTGCCAACGACCAATCAGGACATTTCCTGCTCATGAACGCTATGCTGCGTTTTATTAAGTTGTGCCAAGAATTACAAAATTGCCACCGGTCGTGCCCCTTGTCCCATTGATTTCATGTTGTTTTATTTTTTTATTTCATTTTTGATCACTATCTTACAAAAATCATATCACATTCATTTTAAATCCAAATTTCATGGGAAATTTTGCATTGTGTTCATCTGGATCTCTAGTATTTTGTCATGTTTTTTCCTGATTTTTTTGATGAGTGGATTTTAATTGGTGCTAGGGTTTGTGACATGTGACCATTTTTTGAACCTTTTGCCAAATCAATTGTGAAATGATGATGCTTTGTCCTATGGCCTTGAAATTTTTTGTGCATAAACTAGACACATTCATGGTGATTTTGGTATAGATTTTATGAATTTATCATCTATGGTCATTGAGTTATGAGTTTTTGAAGCAGGGTGTGACAATTTGTGTCACACCATTGATGTGCAACTTGATGACTTTCAATACCATGCCTCTCGACCTCAAATTGGATTGAATTTTTTTCATGAATGTACTTGAGTATGTCTAGTTTACATGTGATTTTTCTTGGAATTGTTTGTGGCATTTCCTAATTGTTTGAGATTTTTGTCCCTTGTTTGATCATATGTTGACTTGTTGTGATACATGTTCCCATTTCCTTTGTGAAATTCTCATAATTTATTGGATGGACATGAAATTTTACATGTGATTAGTAGACATCTTAAGCTTTGCCATGGTGTTAGTCCCATTCATTTCTCATATGCTATCACTGATTTATGATTTTTTCAAGTTGATGCATGTTTGGTTGACTTCTTTAAGCATGTTTGGAATTGCCTTGCCTTTCTGATTTTCATTGACCACCTTCTACTTGTCCAAATGAGTTGAAATTTGACATGCTTACCATGCTGTGGATTATGTTTGACCATGATTTATTTGATGATTTTTGGAATTGTTTATGATTGGTTTTGAGTTGAGTCTTGCTGTTGACTTCTATGAGCTTCCATATGCCATGCTTTGACTCTCTTTTGCTTATAAAATGATGATAATGATTGATATGAATGTGAACCCAATTGAGTTTGTCTCTTGATTGTTTGAATATGATTTTGATTGGAGTTCATTTGCTGTTTTGACTTTCTCATCCCCTTTTGACCCTAGGCTTGTCCTAGTGGTCCTGTTACTCACATTTGAGTTCATGTTTTCAGGTTAAGCAACAATTACCCAATGAGACCAATTCAAATTGATTGAGTTTGCTTGTTTATCATGACTAATCCATTTGTTTTGTAGGTTGCTTGGCTCACATGCCTTGAGCTTTGTGCATTGCACAGTTAAACTGCTTGTGTTGACTGTTAACCTTTGTTTCATTCTGATTTAACTTTGACTTGTATACTAACTGTGCTTGACTGATTTCAGGTACTTTAGTTGCTTTCAGTTCCTTGTGAACTTTGCTTTGCTTTGCTTAAGAGCAATTTGCATTGAGGTATAACTTCTTTACTTCATGTAGTCTGGAAGACCTGGCCTGTTACTTGGCCAGGCAACTGTCTGAAGTCCTCCTTAAGAGGCAATGTTTGTGACTGTTTACATTTGTCCCTGTACATATTCAAAGACCTCCTAAGTGAAGAGGCAATTGGCAGAACCCAAGGGATATGCAACCTATCCCCTGCTATTCTGTGTGTCATCTGCTTTGCTCACACCACTGTGTTGATGCATTGCAGATACAAACCCAAGATCATGTACAATTGTACAGTTGAGTCAGTTTTAAATGTGTAGAAGGGTTCCCACTTTCTGAACCCACACATTCTTGTCTTAAGCTCTCCCAGGCCAGGGATAAGAGCTGTGAAGTCTCATCTTCACTCACCTTTCATCTGCTTCACCTTAGCCCCTCAATGGCAAGGTTAAGAGCTAACACTACCCAGTTCCAGTGGTTTGTTTGTTGAGGTTGATATGACCCCTCGACTAAAACCTAGCCTTGATGTTTGAGCCCCTTATTGGTGTGTTTATTTCATGTTGTATGTGCTTGTGTGGTGTGATTGTATCCCCTAGGTTTGCTAGACTCCGCGTAGTCTCGTTTGCATGTCAATTAAGGTAGCACGGTTCCTTCGTATAGGACTTCCTTTCTTGCTTGAGCTTTCCTAAAACACAAACAAACATTATCCCCTCTTAAGGATACGTTAACTCCTTCTACTACAGGTGAGTAAGTCTCCAAAGGTCGAGCGTCAGGTAGATTGCGCAGTGACGTTGTCCACTTAAAAAAACACAAACCAACGGGAATAGTTTAGCCGAACTACGGCATCTCTGATTCTCATGTCCAGATGAGATACGTAGGCACGAGATGCGATGTCTTGTCGAGTTTGACTAACAACTAACACTAATTCTCTTCTCTCGCCCTCGTTGCGATTGAGACCTCCCCTTTCTCTTGCCCTAGTTGCAATCGAGACCCTTGCTTCCTGTGCAAGTTAGGTTTGGTGTGGCTTGCTTCCTGTGCAAGTCATGTTTAGGATAGGCTTGCTTCCTGTGCAAGTTAGCTAGAAACCTTAACTTAGGGACGACTTTGCATGACAACATCTAGGCTCGAGTCGTAGTCTCCCTAGTGTTGTGTCTCCCTCTGTTATCTGGTTAGGCTAGTCCTTTTTCCCTGCGTAGGGGAACTACGTCGCCCTGATTCTCATACCAGATGAGATACGTAGGCAGGAGATGAGCAGATCTCTCCGGGTGCCTTTTTTCTTTTTTTGTGTGTGTTTGGTAACTATTAGGCTCGAGCCCTAGTCTCCCTATTAGTTTGTCCTTTCAACCTTTGTGTTCCTTCTGACGTCTCAGCGTCTCTTTTTGTTTGCGTGGCAACTATTAGGCTCGAGCTCTAGTCTCCCTATTAGTTCGCGTGTTCGCCCTTTTTCTTTTTCAACCCTTTGTGTCTTAACCACCCTTGCGTGTGTTTTGGTTCGGATGCTGACGTAAGTCCAGTGATTGGCATTCGGGCTCCACGTTCGCCCTTTTGTTTTGTTTGTGTGGAGTTTGACGTAAGTCCAGCGATTGGCAGTCGATTTCCTGTGTCTGTTTTGTTTGGCGTGCGTGAGCCGAGCTACGAATGCTCTGATTCTCCTTCGTCCAAGGAGATACGTATGCATAGGATGCGATATCCTAGCGAGCATGTGTCGTTTCCCCAGTCCGAACTACTTCGACTCTGATGTCTATGCCTGATAGACTAAGTAGGCCCAGGATGCGATATCCTGCCGAGTCAGTTTCAGTCTTGTCTGTTTTCTTGTGTCTCTTTCAGCCTGTGTAGATGTTTATTTGAGCAGTGTTTTAGCAACCATTTTCCTTCCTATTGTGCGTGGATCCCGTCGAGTACGACGGATGCGTAGGGGTGCTAATACCTTCCCTTCGCATAACCGACTCCCGATCTCATTCTCTTTGGTCGCGAGACCACGTCTTTTCCAGGTTTACTCTGAGCGTTTCCTTTCCCTCTTTTGGGATAAATAACGCACGGTGGCGGCTCTGTTGTTCTTGTTCTCCCGCCGGTTTTTCGCGTAATGCGACAATGTGATGCAGGTTCAATTACATGTTATGCTGTAATTGTATGGCTCACGTTCTGGTTTCATGTAGGCTTTGGTGTTGATTAGTATGGTAGGTTGTTTGGGTTCCTTTTTGTAGTGCTTTGAAACTGAGCATTGAGTTGTACATGCTTTGATTTGGTCTGGCATTCTACAGGGTTTCATTGTGCTACATGCCTTGGTGGATATTGACATTCAGTAGAAAGTAACAGGGTCTGGTAAGGGTAAATGTATGTGTTATTCATTATTGTGTTATGTTGTTATTCTGGTTCAATTTTGGTTTGATCTGTCAAGAAAGGTCACGTTTTTTGTTAGCTTAGCAGCATGACCTCAATTGGCTTAGTTTGTTTGTTTGTGTAACTGTTAAGGTCAGGATGAATTTGAGTGTTATGTGTTTTCTTAGTTTTATGACCTGGCCTATTTGGCTGAACTTATATGAATGTCTAGCTCTAAGTTATGCATTGCAAGATCATTTGGCTTGGTTTTAGTCTAAACATGGTTGGTGATTCATGCCATGGAACATTGGAGGTTGGACATAGGTTCTGCCGAAGGCTTACATTAAACTGGTTCAAGACTTGGCTTACTTGGTGCAAGTATTGGTTATGTGTGAGGTTTCTTACAGGTACTGATGGTTTGTAATGTTGTTAAGCATGCTTTGTCTTGGAATTTTGTTGTTGATAGTTTGATTCTGCATCGGGTAGCTTCATTGGCTTATGCACTACGTCTAAGGTTTTTAACAGGTAATTGATGCAAAACTTAGGTTATCAATTGTGAGGTAAACTATAATGTGTTTCCCTGTTGCTGACTTGCTTTGACATTGTTGATGTTTCATGTTGCATGCCTGATAATGAGTCTTGTTATTGTTGTTTTGTATTGGCTTCTGCTTGGCCATGGCTGAATGAATTATATGTGTTGCTGCTAGTTATTTGTTGGTGTATGTTTATGTTTGGATACCTGGTTTGACATATGAACATGGCTGCCAAAAATGCCATGATGATGGTTTTTTTGCATCTACTAGTGTGCCTTGTGAATGTTGTTATATTATGAAATTTGGGATAAGATTGTAATGTGTGTTTTGGTTTTATGTTGAATGCAGGTTAAGTTCTGTTTGAATAAGGTGCTCAGTGCTTCAAATTCTACAGAATTGTGGCCATGTTAGCATGCTGAACAGTTAGCCGTATGAACCTTGTTTGGCATGCTAGGTGTGAGTTAGTTAACCTCTTGGAGTTCCCATAGATCATGATTGTTTTGTCTCTTTGAATTGATTTATGGATTCACTTGGTAATCTACATTGAAAACATGTTAACAGGGTTGGCTTATGCTTGGCATATGACACCAAGATGGCTTGAAACCAACATGAAAATCAAGGTGGTGACTTAATGAAATTACCATGACTTGCTTGCAAATGAAGTTCCAAGTGACAATGGAAACATGAAGAATTCAAATAGAAGCAATACCATTGGAAAACCTGCAAAAGAAAAGGAACTCAGCATCCATTGTCCAAATTCCACATATCCACCAGTAGTGCATGACAACAACTTAAATGTTATGTCATCTGGTGCACTTACTGCACAGTGGGATGATGTCTGCAATGCAGACAAGTGCTAATTGGAATTCAGGACAAGGAAGTACAAACCCATCTAAGGATCTCATGACAGGTTCTTATCTTCACAAGTTGTTGCAAATATAATCCACCAAGTGATAGGTCCCTTCATCCAGGTTTTGGTATACTTCAACATCAGCATCCTACAACAAACAAGGGTTAGAACTGAAGGTAATTCATATCCAGCAGTAGGGAAATGTGAAACTGGCTTACACTGCATATGCCTATAAAGAAGATGCTGGATGACCTGCAGTGCAACCACTAAAACCATGACTAGCTTTACGTTTGTATCCAACAGGAACAAATCTTACAACACATTCAAAACACTGCCAACATTTTTGCATCAAGCCAAGGCAACACAAACTAATACTGCTACACCATGACCCATGACAAACCATAATGCACAAGTGATTTCCCAACCTATCAACCATTGATCATAGTGTACAATCTGTAACAAACCCTACACTCACCACAAAGCTTTGCCTAAGTCAAAATACAACATTCAACAATAATTACACACATACCTCAATGGACAGTGTTGCTGAATTGAAGCTTCATTATGTGCCAGGTTCATGCCAACTAGAGCACTGCATAATCACATCCAAGCCCTTGAGATTTCCAGCTTAACATGACCCTACATGTATCACTTGAAGGAAGTCAAATCACAATTGGAACTAGCTATGCATAACATGCATGATACAACATGACTATCATATGAACCAGCAGTTAAAAAATTACTTCATCCTGCAGCAAGACCAGCTTACTACCATGGTCTAACCTTACTAACAAAACCAATGCAATGTATAGCATGAACCATGTCCTGCAACATACAACAACATATGTAGCCAGCAACACTTCAATCCACAATAACACAAGAGTGAAAGATTTGCAATACAGTCATGGCAGTTCAAGACACTCAAAATCTGAGCCAACAACATCCTGCAACCCATCATCAAGTTCAGTTAATAGGGTAAGGCAAGGCATAAGCAGCAAGAGTGGATTTTAGACTGACTTGGTTTACCATATTGAACCTGTGACTGCAAAGAAAACCAAGTCAGAGTATGGCGTAACCCACAGTACAACAAGGCCATTTTAAATGAAACTTCAAAGTCATTGCAAACTTGGCTCTAAGTGCAGTGCAAATTAACACTATGGTCTCACACCAATAGTCCAGTGCAATAGAGATGTAATTCAAGGCAACATGCTTTGACCTGTTCCAACACCAAGCAAGGTATAACATAATAACACATAACATTGCCTAAACCCTACTAACAACTAAGCTAGCAAATGATACTTGTACAATAGGTCATAAACCAAGCTTCAAGGCCAAATCAACTTAAGTTGCAACCTACAGTAGCCAATCAAACTTGAAATGGGAACTAATTTCACTAACATTTAGAAATAAATAATTGACCAAATTGAATTGAACCAACTAACTTCTAATTCAGTGAGTTAACAAACTGAACTCATTGAGTTCATTCTAACTAACTCCTAAGCAATATCCAAGCCTAATCACAACCAACTCCAAGCCATGTCTCCTCCAAATCTATCATCTATAAATTCACATCTCCATCAACATTTCACCTCTCTTGAGCTCACCACACTAAAATCACTACAAATTTTCCCTCACTTCCTCTCTCACCCTCACCATACGCACAATCCCAAGCACTTGAAGCTCACCATTAGAGCTTCAACATTGTCGTGCTCAAACTCCTTTCAATCATCACCAGTTCGTACACCTCAGAATCCATAAAGAAGTATAAGAGTGGGAAAGAAGATTCAAGGAAGAAGAAAGAATCAGAGTTATCACCTGGAATCATAAGTTCATCATCATCATTATCTTCGTCTTTCTCCGGCCACAGTAAGTCTCAACCATACTCATTTTCTTCAATTCCACTTACCAGCATGTAGAAGACGTTGAGAGGATTCAAACCCCTCACCCATAGGGCTTTGAATCAGTGAGGATAGAATTTAATTAGAGCTTTTCATTTTAGGGTTCTTGGGACGTTTAGGATCAGTTAGGGATTTAGAGGCCATATTATGTGAAATTGACCTTGGATGTGTGTAGAGCTTGGATAGACGGTTATTTTGTCATCTCCATTGTTGGTTTTGGTGGACACCGCCGCCAGGAGCGACGCCCGGTGCGGTGGCCCTCGGCAAGACGTTGTTTCAATTAAGATGACATCGGCCAAGTGAAGAGCGTGCATTGGGCTTAATTCAAAGAGTGTTGACTCTGGCCAGGTCAACACTCTCTATTGGGTTGGTTTGTGATCGGGCCTATTCCATCCAAGCCCATTGGAGTTGGACCTCACACCCTGCTTTTCCTAGTTGCACCCCTACTCTAAGACATTTTCATTGGGCTTTCAGGACCAGGCCCATGCGCCTGGATTCCTTTTCACACCACCAGTTTCATGTTTTGCACCTCCTGACCCATTTAGCCTTTTATTGCATTTTTAATTTTCTTTTCTTTTAATGCATCTTTGTCTTTTGCTATATTGTTAATTGTTATGGATATACAAATTAGATTTGGATTTAATTAGGTATTAGGAATTCATTAGGAATTTTATATAGTTTTAATTGTTTTTTTAACATAGTTTTAGTTAGATTAGAGATTAAAAAATAATTAGATTGAACATTGGATTTGTAAGACCCTAATTTTTACCCTAAGATCCCTCATGGCATCATGTTATTACACAAGTGCATTGCCTCAAGGATCATAGCATGTTTGGCTCCTTAACCCTAGGGTTGGGACTTGTTTGAGTGGTTTGAGATCACCAAGCATGCTTGTATTTTATATTATTGCTTTTCTTATTTGATTACTAAACAAAAGCATAAAAATATGTCACTAACTCTTTTTGTTTTGAAGCTCAAGTGATTATGTGCTCCACAATGCTCCTAGGAGGCTCCTAAGCCCAATGAAATGGCTGAATGAAGAAGAGAAAAAGCATGATAATGGTACACAAAGCTCCTAATCATCATATATGTCTCCCAAGTATCAATTTTCCAATTTGATCAAGATAACCCAAAGGGCTTGAAGATTGTTTCCCCAGGAAACCCTAATTTTACCGTGCTTTGATTGTGCCTTGCCCATGAAGAAATCTCAACCTATGATCAAATTTAATCAAGGTACTTCACTTATCATTTTATGCATATATGAGCCTATTTGAGGCCCCCCAATCATTCATTCATCAAGATTGGAAGTTTGACCTTGAAAAGTTGACCAGTCAAAGTCATTTGACTAAGCTGAGGTTCAATGAGATATACTTTTTTATGTGTTTTTCAAATTAAGATGACCCCAAAATAAATAATGTTCCTAAGAACCATATGAACAACTTTCATGTTCATAAAAAATCCATTTTAAGCTTGGAAGGTCATTATTCATTTCAGAACATTATAGGTCATTTTGACTGAAACCCTAATTTTGGGTCAATTTACCAAAGGCACAACTTCTTTAATTTTTATGATTTTGAGGTTAGACCAAAGGCATTGGAAAGCTAGAGATGTCTACTTAAAATATTATGTTGGACAAAATTTCATAATCCTAAAATAAGAACATGTGATAATACAAAACATTACAGGTCATCTTGGACCTAATTCATTGAATTTGTAAAAGTACCCAACTTCAAATGCCCATAACTTTATCATAGAAAATCCAAATGATGCAAACTTTGAGTCTAAATTGACCATCTTGAAAAGATATAAAACTTGGATGTTGGAGATGTTTTCATTTGAATCTTTTATCATGAAGACATAGGGGTTTGATCAAGCTTACTTTTGGTGAACTTTTTCAAAATGATTTGAATATGTTTTGTACCTGATTTTTCGCAGCCAATTTTGATCAATTTTCACATGCCAAATGATTTTTTGCCCAACATGACTTTTGTTCCTTATTTCAAGAGCTTTCCAACCATTACTCACAATAGTCTTTGGGGTCTACCATTTGGGAGATTCAAATTTAATTTCATTTAGGTGCATTTTTGATATTTTATGCTAAAACTTGAATTGCAAGCATGCTTCAGTCCAATGTGCACGACCAAATGCTTTTCATGTGAACTCGGCAAGTTGCTTCAGCCATCCATGGGCCTTTCACACGTCCATAAAGGCCCATTCATCCAAAAATTCAAATCCCATGCACATGAGCAAGGTGTGTGATCAGCCACATTCAGCTATAAACAAACACCTCATGAGCTTCATTTCACAACCTTTTGGAGATCCCATATGCTGCTGCACTGAAACCATAGCCCTCACTAAAGGAATCACTCATTTTCTTCATTACTTTCGAGCTTGAAATTCAGTACCATTAGTTGAGTTTTAAAGCCAAATTCCTTAGCCAATCATCTTCCATACATTCATAGATCAAAGAGGAGCAAAGATCTTGGAGAATTCGTGGCCAGAAGTTCATCAATTCAAAGGTATAATCTCAAACTTTTTGGATCTGAAACTCCTAATTCAATGTAGCCTTCTTGTGTTTCTGTGGTTCTCTGAAGTCCTCATACTTGAGGCAAGCTTTTGATGCATTTAATTTTCCATTTCATGAATAATCTGTGTGGACACCATGATTTTCTCCTTCATCTTTCTCTCAATATAGGAAGATTGAAAGAAATCCATTGGTACAATGATGATCTACATAACACGAGCCTCATTTACATGTCCTTGTTTTTCATTTTCATTAAGATTTGTTTTCGGCAACTTTTGGCCAGAATCTGTTACTTCGCCGGAGAAGACGGTGGTTTCCACCGCCACCACCACGTGTGTTACTCCCTGGCCCTTGGATCTTGCTTCCATGATCTAATCGTGTGCATCCGTTTTAATTACTTCATTTAATTCTTTGTGTGTCGCGGTTGACTCAAGCCTAGCGCGTGTCTTCAGATCCAGACCATACACAAGTGCCACGTCAATTAATGAAGTGCATCATGTGGCTCAGGCTTTTTCGCCTATTTTCATTTTCTTTTTATTTTCTGTTAATTCATTTCATTTTCAAAAATTCATTAGAAATTCATTTGAAGTCAGAAAAATATGAGACCAACTCCAAAAAATTTCTTGAAAAATCTAGTTTCATATTATGATTTTTAATTATTTTTGTGACTTCATTTGATATTGTTTATGAATTACTTGGTTTTTAATGATTTTAATTCATTTTAAAATACTTTCTAACTTTTAAAAAATACAAAAATATTTTCATAGCATCTATGGATCATGATAAGTCAATGAAAAATAGTCTCAACAATTTCTTGTTTGTTTTGAGATTATTTGATATTTTAATTTATATTATGCTAATTTTGGTAGTTTTTAATTTATTTTAATTACTTTCTGATTTCAAAAATTTGTGAGAAAATTAGTCAAAGTTTGTTTGACTAGGTTGAACCTATGAGAATTTAATTGGATGTTTTGAAGTTGCTTTGAATTGAATTTGAGGTTCAACTTTATTTGTTTATTTTTTATTTGTATTTTCTTTTAATTCAAAAAATACCAAAAAAATATTGTTGACTTCTTGACTTATTATCTTCATTTCTCTTCTGTTTGGTGTTGATTGAGGTTGAATTGATTCAACTTTGATCAAATTCATTGAATCTTGTGGTTTGAAATCCTTAAGGATCATCACCTAGAAAGATGAATGAATTTGATCAAGCATGAGTTATCCCTTAATCAATTGGGTTTGGTTCTTGACTTCTTACCCCCTCCCTTTCATCTTCATCCCTTTCTTTCCCTCAACGGCCAATGAGTTAAAGTCTTGAGGTTGGTCTTGACAAATAAGAAGTTTAATCTTCTTTGATCCAAACCAAACTCAACTTGATCCATGATCAAGTGAGTTATTTTGTGTCAAAGACAGGTTACTTCTTGGTCAAACAAATAACCAAAAGTCAATACAAGGCCCTTCCCCTTTTGTTTGGCATGGCAAGTTTATGGAGCTTGGCTTACTAGTCATGACCTCTAACTTGTGTTCTTTGCCTATATTCTTATTAACCAGCCTCAGATAGGTGTGACTACTACATTAGTCCACTTACGATTGCTTAACATAGCGCTACATTGTCTTATGACAAGCTAACATAACTCTACTAACTACTAACTTTAATTTGAGATTTTAATTTCATGTCATTTACTTTAAATGTCATTTAATTCTTGCTCATTATTCATCTTGATTTTCATTTTGCTCACTTGAGCACATATTTTATGTTTATGTCATTTTTCTTTTGCTTATTTGAGCCCATTATTGTGTAAATATATTGCTATTTTGTGTTGTTTGTGTTTGTCTTGATGTGAACCAAATGCAAAAGGAGAAACGATTAGAATTAGGATTTACCCATGCTTAAAGGAGTTCAAGAGCATCTAGGCCTCATGCCTTTAAAATGCAAAATTTGTTGAAGAGCAACTAGGCCTCATGCCTTTAGAATGCTAAAATTCAAAGTTGACCTCAAAGTACTTCTCCTCAAACTTATTCTTTGTCCATTCCCTTTATTGTGTTGTGAGCTTTTTAATGTTTGCTTTTGTGTGATAGGGATCCCACATTGAGATTGTGAAAAGAGGACCATTATCATGAGTTGCCAAGTTAAGAGCCAGACCAAATGGAGATCCTAGGAGCTTGAATTCAAATTATTGATTGCTTGTTTGTGTGCTAAGTCCAAAGGAAAGGAGCATCTTGAGTCATCTCTATGACTCCAAGAAAAGGAACTCCAAGGGTTTTCTCTCCCCTCTTATCTTTGTATGCTTTAGGAATAGCCCTTCTTTCTTCTCCCCACTCTAACCAAGCCAAAAATCATTTTCAAAACTTTGACTTTATTTCAAATTAGAAACCTAGGCCTTAGGCCTTTGACTTTTCAAAACCATTTTCATAAGTACTCATTGTAAATAAACCTTAATCCATCTTTGACCTCATTTTGTAAATAAATCTAACTTGTAATACAACCCATTTAAACTTGTTTTTGTGGTTCCAATGGCCACCTTGTTAAAACCTTTTCAAAAACATTAGTCATAGGTTTGAGTTATCATAGTGGTTGATGTAAATCTCACATCATCCTTAGTGTTGGATTATAAGCCTTCCATGCTTATTATAGGGTTAACCCCTCACTAGCATGTTGAAGCCTTCCTCACATGGTGGATTGTTGGTTTAGGTTGAGTTGTCTCCCTTTGATAACAAAAGACCTTAAGGCTTTTGATTAAAATCAATTCACCAATCGTTGAGATTTTTACCCCGAACTACGAGGTTTTGATCCTCCTTTGTGATGGTACATAGGCAATGGGTTCATCCATTCAAACAACAAAATTTGTAAATATAATCTATTCTTTTCTCATCCCTCTAATATTTTTGCACAAATCTTTTCACAAATACCAACCTATAACACATATTTGCAAAAAGGGTTCCCTTAGAGTACTAAGGATGTTTTGGATGCGTAAAACCTTCCCATTTCATAACCAACCCCCTTACCTAGATCTCTGATTTTTATTAGTTTTTGATTTGAAAAACTTCTTACTTGGCTTTTGTTCTCTTTTTAGCCTTTCCTCTGGACAAATAAAAGTGCGGTGGCGACTCGAATTGTATGTTGACTTTTGGTTTAGTCAATAAACCTAAAGGTAACGAAAACCCCGCTACAGAAAAGTGGCGACTCTGCTGGGGACTCATTTGCCTAGTGGGTTTAGCCTACTTTTTGCTTGTATGTGTTGTATGTTTATATTTATTTGTGACATATTTTTGTGCAAATTTGGGATGAATGTATTGTTTGTAATGTATGAATTGCTTGACATATTAATTGCTTGTATGCTTGGTGGTTTCTTGTGAGATGAGTTATATACCCGAACTCGAGTGCACTTATGATAGGAGAATGGCATAGTCTTGTTGACTTGTGTGGAGTTATTCCTTAACAAGTTAACTTGCAAGTCCATTGACTTGGTGGAGGTCTTGTTGGGATCACTAATGTCACACGAGTAGTCATGGTTAGGCATTACTCTTTCCAATAGGAACCTTAGAATCCAAGGACCTTAGATACCTAGCCCATCTTGGCCTATTTTAGGACGTAGTGCGAAGGTCGTTCAAGTGTAAGACTTGATGCGATTGTTACGCGATACTACACTCATAAGAGTCCCTCTTGAGAATATTTTTAGAGGACGAGTAGTCGTTTTATCCGATAATATCTGAAAGATTGGATGATGACTATGGGAACCTTTTAGAACATGATTGTCAGGTTTAACCATAGTACACGCCCGTTGGGTGGTTCTTAACCGAGACTCCATGCTCGTGACTCACAACAAACCCGTGATTCGCGGTTGATCCGTTCTCGTATATCCTCAAAATCAATGGAACTTGGGTGTTGATAAGGTGTAAACTATAATCCACCAAAATGGATGATTGATATTGACGATGACTTGAGCCATCCCGTGACCTTTGTGTGGTGTGACTTGCTTGATCCTTGATTGTGTTTGTTGCATCCATGCATCCATGCATTCATCCGCATTCATGTCATCAACAATAAGATTTTACAAGGAACTTAAAAGGTCTATTTGCAAATTTTTAAACATGGATAAGCAAAGAAGGAATACGAAGAAGTACATTTTCAGACAACTCGACTTGAGAGAGTTAAGGCGTCTGACATCTTATGTATTAGAGCCCTTGGAGTTCAAAGCTCTCCATGGGAAGCTTCTAGCTATTCTTTCTACCAAAGTGGATGAGGGTCTGATGAGTGTGTTGGTGCAGTTCTACGATCCTCTGTATCGGTGCTTCACTTTTCCGGATTTCCAGCTTTTGCCTATCCTGGAGGAGTACGCTTATCATGTGGGTATACCTATTCTTGACCGATTGTCGTTTAGTAGTTTGGAGAAGATTCCGTCTTCTCAAGAGATTGCTGATATGCTTCATGTGGAGGTATCTGATATTGTTTCCAATATGACTACCAAGGGTGGAATTCAAGGTCTCCTGTCTGATTTTCTGATTGCCAAAGCTACCTTGTTTGGGAAGGCCATGAGTAAGGAAGCTTTTGAAGCCATATTTGTACTCCTCATCTATGGGCTAGTGTTATTTCCCAACATCCACAACTCCGTGGATGTGAACGCTATTAGGATTTTCTCTTCTCTTAATCCTGTTCCGACTCTGTTGGGTGACACTTATTTCTCTTTGCATGTGAGGAATGCAAAGGGTGGTGGTTCCATTGTATGATGTTTGCCTCTGTTGTACAAGTGGTTTATTTCGCACTTACCTCAGACGCTTGCCTTCAAGGAGAACAAGGGATGTCTACGGTGGTCCACGAGACTTATGTCTCTCACTAATGAAGATATCTCTTGGTATAATCGTGTTTATGATGACATTAAGATTATTAATTCTTGTGGTGAGTTCTCCAATGTACCTCTTCTTGGTACATGTGGTGGAATTAACTACAACCCTGCTTTGGCTCGCCGTCAGCTTGGGTTCCCCTTAAAGGATAAACCTAACAGCATCTTGTTGGAAAGCTTATCATTTCAAGAGGGTAAAGATCCCAAAAACTTGAAGGATAGGATGGTCCGCGCCTGGCGCAAGGTTCATAGGAAAGGGAGGAATGAGCTTGGTCCAAAGAATTGTGTTGCTTTGGAGCCTTACACCTCTTGGGTGAGGAAGACAGCCCTCGAGTACCACATGCCGTATGAGTATCCGAGACCTATCCCTATGGTTATGGTTGGGCCTTCAACCCTCCCTAATCAAGGAGTAGAGGAGTTGAGAGACGAAGACCGCTCGCATGCTTGGGTTCGTGAGCGTGAAGAGCTTCTTCAGGAACTCAAGGATAAGGATGCAGTGATCGAGTTTCTAGAGCATCAGGTTATTGATGAGCCCGATGATGTGGTTACTTCTCTCCTACCTCACTCATCTAGGTTTTGGAAGAAGAGATACGATCAACTCGCCAAGGAGAAGGCCGACATGGAAGTAGCTTATGAGAGAGAGGTGAAGAGGCTTCGTGCGACGTATCTTCCGATCTCGAAGGCTTTAGACGACTGTTTCTAGGGATCCATAGGATGTTTATTCTTCTTTTCTCTTGTATTGTATTTGGTTACCGAGACTGTACTACTTCTTTGGTGTAAAAAGTTTCCAAATATTATATTGCTATGAGTATTCCACATTGTAGCACCTCAAATTTGCACCTATCATTGTACATACATTTTCATGTTAGGTCATAGCATATCATGGTCCATTGCATAGCATTGCATTGCCTCTTTTGCCTCAAGTGCAAGCCAAGCAAGAAATTAGGTCAAACTGGTCAGGAGATCAGTCAATCAAGCAAGCAAGCACAATTCTCAAGGAGCCAAAGCCCTAGGGTTTGTCCAACAAGTTCACATGACTTAGAGGTCCATTTGAAGTGTTCAAGTCAAGGGTTGAAGGCTCAGAGGTCATCAGTTCATACACAGACAGTCAAAAACCCTAGAAAGTCAAAGACAGTCAACAGTCAGTCAAAGCAGTGGATGGTGGCCATTCTTGTGGAATTTGGGCACCATGATCAATAATCTAGAGGTCATACAACTTGGGACATCATTTGAAGTCAAGTTCTCAAGGAATTAGGGTTTGGAATTCATCAGAAGAGGCTCAGTCAGGCAGAAACCCTAAAAGTCAACTGTTGGTCAACTGTCCATTTAATCAGTGATTTGATGATTGGAATTGGTTTGTGAGAGCTCATTCATGGCCAAATAGTCCTCATATATCATGTCAAACACCATCATGGAAGAATTTGAAGCCAGATCAAAAATTTCCAAAAATGGAAACTGGACCTGTAACTGAAACTTACCAAAAATGGAAAGTCTTGATCCTCAATCTTACATCTTGATACAAGCTTCAAATGAATTTTTTCCCAACATGAAAGTTGAAGATCTTGTTCTCCCATTTCCAAAAAGTCCAAGAACTCTCAATTCCCATGTGTGGTTGGCAAGTTATGATCGAATCGATTTCAGAAAATCTTGAACTTCAAAAGGCCATATCTCTCAAACCATTTGGCCAATTTTGGTGGGGTTTTTTCCTACAAGTCACATTTGATCCCCTCTTTCCAAAAATATAAATTTCATGAGCCAAAACTTCACCAATCAAAATGGCATTTTTTGACTTATCTCATTTAAATGCAAGTTTGACCAAGGGTTGACTTTTTGATATGATCATTTTTTTTCCACTTGGCCAATTGAAATAGCTTAGAAATATCATTTAAAATGTGTTTGCCAAGTCAAATTATGCAGTACACATGTATCCATGCTAGCTTGCTTGGAATGTGGCCAAGAGTACACTTTCACCATGTCCATGGACCATACCTTGCTTTGTACTCTTAAGACAGAAAATTAAGAGATCAATTGCTGTCATTAAAACCTCATTTGCAGCCCATAACCAACAGAAGGAAGGCCATGCTCTAGCTGTTTGGAATTGGGAAGAAAGTACATAGCTACATCCACATTTTCATGGTTTTTGAGGCAGGACCACAAGACAGTTTTGGTTCATCATATTTTCTGTCATTGGAGGACAGTAGTAGCAGCAGCAGCCCACACTGCATACAACTCACTCCCTCAAGAATTGACCTTGCTTGGCATTTATCTAAAATCTGTCACAATTCCAAAAAGGCCAAGGCTTTGCCTTACCACAAAAGCAACATCCAACAGCATCCACCATGCCATGCCTTGTACTGTCCAGCAGACTTTGATCATCATTTTCTGTCAAACCAATCCTAATAGCAGGCACAAAAACCACCTTGGACAGCAAAAAACCAAAAAAAAAATTCATTGATGCTAAAAATCACTTTGGCCATTTTGCTAAAAAACCTGTCAAACTCCAAAGAGAAAGCTGGGCTCAATACCATATCCTCCATCATGTTTCTGTCATGAGTAACACTTAGCAGCCATCAACTCTGTCCAAAACACCAAAACTCTCATTCTAAAAACCTTCATTTGGCATTTTCTTCCAAAACAGTCCAAACTTAAAAGAGCAAAACCCTGGCACTGTTATTCTCACCATCCATTCATCCAAGGACAAACACTACTGGCAGCCATAAGACATCAGCAAGCAAGTTTGGTTCATCTCATTCACAAAAAGCTTCACTTTGGCCATTTTTACAAAAACCTGTCAAACTCCCAAAGTGACAAAACATTGCAGAACCACTAAGCAACATCCAACAGCAGGCTTTTCATGATGTTTTCTATCATTTGAAACACAACTAGCATCCTTGAAACACATTGCACAACAGAACTTGACTCATTCATTCATGCTCACTCTCGGCCATTTTCTCAAAAGGCTTCCAAAAACCTCAAGTAACCTAACCTGGCCTTGCTTAAGACAATAATCTATCCATTTCATCATAGGAAACCACCAGCTGCAGCCAACACATCACAGCAAAACTTCATTCTCAAAAACTTGGCTTTGGCACTTTTGCAAAGAGCTGCCAAAGAATCTCCAAAGGAACAAGTGCCTGGCCCTGCTTGACACAATATCTAAACCTCATTTGCTGTCATAAAAAACCAGCAAAAGAGCCTCTAATCTCATTTTCACATTTCATTCAAAAAGCCACAAAATAGCCAAAACATGACAGCTCTTGTTCTAAGCATTTGTTGATCAAAAGAGCATTGCAAACACATCTCAAATATCACATAGCAAATGTCCAAAGCCTCAAAACCTGCAGAAAACATCAAGAACTCAAAATCACTTTTCAACTTGTCACATTGTGTCAAATTTGCATTTTCAAAGCTACTTTCACTCTCAGGCCATTCCAAGCTTAGCAAATTAGTTTGTCATGGTCCATAGGGTATATTGAAGCTGTCTCAAACCTCCATTGCTCACTGGTTGAAAATCAAAAACATCACCATTCTCAAAAATCAAGCAAAACCAGTTCAGTGGCCATCTTCATTTCCAGCTTGATTCAAGTTCAAGTAAGGTGTCAAACAGCTTGCCTTGGACCCTTTGAAGCTATTTGGATACCTGTCAAGCATTGAAAGCATCTCCAGCATCACATTCAACATTGCCCTGTTCAGGTTAGCAATTTGCCTTCGAAATGCTTGATAGAATGATTTTCATGTCTTGATGTGTGAATGAGAAATGCTATATTCAACCCCCTGAACATGACTGAATGCCTATTTTCATCCAATTTTGCCTGTGTGTGATTTTGAGTTTTGCTGCTAGATGTTAGGGTTTCTGTGTTCATCATGATATATCTCTATGCACAGTGCACCATTTTGAATTTCATGGCCATGGTTGTGTTAAGCACATGAAGTAGATGAATTTTGGTTTTTGTTTCATTTAATTTCGTGCACTGTAGAGGAAGATACATGGTGTTGAAGTTTGAAAAAATATGTTTTCGTATGAGTTTGGGGAAGAAGATGAAGCCAGGGCGCGCGAATTTTAAATTTAAAAATATTGCTTGTTTTGTTTTGACTGGAAGCGAAAATGAATCACCAAGTGACACATAGCCCAGTGGTGGGCGCGCTGATTTGAATTATCAGGGGGAGGGGTTCGAATCCTACCTCCCCCATTGGTGATTTTTACATTTTAAAAAATGCATTTTTTATGTTTTCTTTTAAATTTCCATTTTGATTTTTATTCTTGATTTTTATTTTACTTAACATGAAATAAATATGTGAACATGAAAAAATGACAAAAAAATATGAATGTTTGACTTTGTTGACTTTTTAGACCATTTTGTGAATTTATCCCGATTTTATGAGTTCTATCGATTAAATGTCGTCTTGTGCGTTTCATGTGGTTATTTTGATCTTTCAGACCTAGGATTTTTTGTGTGAAATCAATTTAGGGTAGGAACATGTCCCCTTAGACACTTAGGGTAATTTTGCACACAATGCTCGATTTAATTTTGACAAAGTCCCGATTAAATGTTTTGACCTCCTAAACTTGTCCAAATGGGATGAAATTTGACATGCTTACCATGCTATGTGTTAGGATTGATCATGATTTATTTGGTGATTTTTGGAAATGTTTAAGATTGCTTTTGAGCAAGTCTTGCTGTTGACTTCTATGAGTTTCTGTTTGCCATACTTTGACCTAATTTGTTCATGAAATGATGATAGTGATTGATATGGATGTGAGCCCAATTGGTTTTGTTTCCTAATTGTTTGAACATGATTTTGGATACTTACCCCTTGCTGTTTGGACTTTCTCATTCACTTTTGACCCTAGGCTTGCCCTAGTGGTCCTGTTACTCACCTTTGAGCTTGTGTTTTCAGGTTGACCATCAAATGGCCATTGAGACCAATTCTTTTGATTGAGCTTGCTTAAAAATCATTGTCTAACTTGTTTGTTTTGTAGGTGGCTTGGCTCACATGCCTAGAGCCTTGTGCCTTGCACATCCATGTGCCTCTAATTGACTGTTGGTGTCTGTTTCTGTTTGTTTTGTTTGAAGTTGCATACTAACATCTGCTTGACTGTTTCAGGTACTTTAGTTGCTTAGTTCCTTGTGAACTTTTTGCTTTGCTTTGCTTGTATAAGCAATTTGCATCGAGGTATGTCTCTTTTACTTCATGTAGTCTGGAAGACCTGGCCTGTTACTTGGCCAGGCAACTGTCTGAAGTCCTCCTTAAGAGGCAATGTTTGTGATTGTTTAATTTTGTCCTTGCATAGAGTCAAAGACCTCCTAAGTGAAGAGGCAATTGGTGGAAGGTAGGGATATGCAATCTATCCCCCACTATTTAGTGTGTCATCTGCTTTGCTCACACCACTGTGTTGATGCATTACAGATAAAAACCCAAGATCTTGTGCAATTGCACAGTTGAGTCAGTCTTAAATGTGTAGAAGGGTTCCCACTTTCTGAACCCACACATTCTTGTCTTGAGCTCTCCCAGGCCAGGGATAAGAGCTGTGAAGTCTTATCTTCACTCACCTTTCATCTGCTTCACCTTAGCCCCTCAAATGGCAAGGTTAAGAGCAACGCTCACCCCATTCCAGAGGTTTGTTTGTTGAGGTTGATATGACCCCTCGACTAAAACCTAACCCTTGTTTGAGCCACTTGCTTGTGTATAGTGTGTGCTATCTGTGCTTGTAGGATTGTTTGACTTGCTTACTGTGCAAGATAGGATTGTTTGACTTGCTTCCTGTGCAAGATAGGATTGTTTGACTTGCTTCCTGTGCAAGTTAGGGTTAGTTTAGACTTGCTTCCTGTGCAAGTTAGGTTTTGCTTGGCTTGCTTCCTGTGCAAGTTAAGTGTGTGTGTGGCTTGCTTCCTGTGCAAGTCATGTCTAGGATAGTCTGGCTCCCTGCGCCAGTTAGCTAGAAACCTTAACTTAGGGATGATTTGCATGATAACATCTAGGCTCGAGTCGTAGTCTCCCTAGTTGTGTCTCCCTCTGTTATCTGGTTAGGCTAGTCCTTTATCCCTCCGTAGGGGAACTACATCGCCCTGATCTTCATACCAGATGAAGTATGTAGGCAGGAGATTGAGCTGATCTCTCCGGGCGCCCTTCTTTCTTTTTTGTGTGTGTTGTTCGACAATTGCTAGGCTCGAGTGCCTGACTCCTTAGCAATTTGTTGTCTGTCTGTTTGTGTGTGTTTGACAGTTATAGGCTGAGTCCCCGACTCCCTATCAACCTGTTGTGTTGTTGTGTGCTTGGAAGCTGATGTAAGTCCATCGAGTGGCATTTGGGTTCCAGTGTGCGTGTGTTTGGTTCGGATGCTGATGTAAGTCCAGTGATTGGCATTCAGGCTCCATGTTTGCCTTCTTGTGTGTGTTTGGTTCGGATGCTGATGTAAGTCCAGTGATTGGCATTCAGGCTCCATGTTTGCCTTCTTGTGTGTGTTTTGGTTCGGATGCTGATGTAAGTCCAGTGATTGGCATTCAGGCTCCATGTTTGCCTTCTTGTGTGTGTTTTGGTTCGGATGCTGATGTAAGTCCAGTGATTGGCATTCAGGCTCCATGTTTGCCTTCTTGTGTGTGTTTTGGTTCGGATGCTGATGTAATTCCAGTGATTGGCATTCAGGCTCCACGTTTGCCTTTGCCTGTGTTTGTTTGTGTGCGTGTTAGCCGAGCTACGAATGTTCTGATTCTTCTCTCGTCCGAGAAGATACGTATGCATAGGATGCGATATCCTAGCGAGCATGTGTTGTTTCCCCAGTCCGAACTACTTCGACTCTGATGTCTATGCCTGATAGACTAAGTAGGCCCAGGATGCGGTATCCTGCCGAGTCAGTTTCAGTCAGTTTCTTTTGTCTCTTTCAGCCAGTGTGTGTGTGTTTTGAGCAGTGTTTAGCAACCATTTATCTTTCCTTTTGTGCGTGGATCCCGTAGAGTACTACGGATGCGTAGGGGTGCTAATACCTTCCCTTCGCATAACCGACTCCCGAACCCATTCTCTTTGGTCGCGAGACCATGTTCTTTCCCAGGTTTACTCTGAGCGTTTCCTTTCCCTCTTTTGGGATAAATAACGCACGGTGGCGGCTCTGTTGTGTCTTGTTTCCCGCCGGTTTTTCGCGTGATGCGACAGCTGGCGACTCTGCTGGGGAAAATAGAGAAGTTGACCTATGCTGGTCCATCTTCCCTAAGCGAGTCTCTCCTAGCGCTCTCTAGGTTAGGGTTTTGGTTGCTTTGTGCTGTGTTTATTATTGCATTCATTTTGTATATATTTGCATTTACTGTTTGCATTTATTATGTGCATTGATGTTTGCATTTATTCATATTCATCTGCTGGTTGTCTGTTTCTCTCTGTTGGGGTGGGAGTTACTTGAGGTAAAAGGTCCAATACCCAGACCATGAGTGAAAATCTAGGATGATTAGGAATAGAGTGATTCATGGGAAGCGGGTGGTATGGCGCCACTTAGCGGAACATTGATATCACGAGCAGTTCAGACCCTGGTGGGATACTGTTGTTACATACTTCGGGTGTGTATATGATAGTATTTCTGCGAAAGGTTATTTATGCTGCGTTTCTCTCAGCTTTACCCTGGCCTAGACTACACCCGTGAGTGGGGAAGGGTTATTCATTACAGGTACCGTTGGTGACTCGGTTCTGTTGGTGACTTGGTTCTGTTGGTGACTCTAGTTCAGACAACAGTTTTCAGTTGACCTTAAGTTGGATTTATGTTCTGATTTTGACTGAAGCTTCGACCTAATCAGAGTTTGCGCAACCAACCAGTCCAGTCTGCATCATTTGCATCATAGCATATCTATTTTTCAAAAGAAACGCAATGAAAAAAAAAATTGAAAAAAAAATCAAAAAAAAAAAGAAAGAAGGGAGAAAGAGAAAAAAAAAACTAATCCCTGCACGCATATCATTTCTCAGGTACATTCCAGAGCTTGTTCACTGATATAGATGGCAACAGTCCCAGAGTTGAAGCGGAAGACTTGTTCCTACAGCTTTCACCGTGAACCCTTGACGTCTCTGATTGAATTGAGCAACCCTATGACCAGTGGTAACCAGAAGGGGTTTGTTGACCAGTATGGAGATATCCTGACACTGTTGAAGATGGTAGTTGATCCGGTACCATTGCAGACTCTCCTACAGTTCTACGACAACGGAAGGAGAAGATCACTCTTTTGCCAGAATGTTCAGAATGTGACCTGTTGATAGACCAGTGTCATTACCTGAAGACCCTCATTCCAGAAGACCGTCTGTCTTAGTTTGTATCTTTGTTTGTGTTTTGTTGAGAATCACCTCCAGGCTTGTTGGATGGGATTCATTTGTTTGTACTCCGTCTTTGGATCTTCATTATTGAGAATCACCTCCAGGCTTGTTGGATGGGATTCATTTCTTTGTACTCTGTTTATGCGAATTTTTCTGTTGACTCGGTGGTATTGGCCTTTTTACCCTTATGTATGGATAAGGTTGTCAGTATTTCCCTGTTGCTCTCATTTTCCTTGTATCTGTTTGTTCTCTTGTTGCTGCAGGTTGCCATCTTTTCAGGATGGGTCAGGCTCTTTGAATGCCTGAGAAATGAGCATACCATGTGCATCATACGCATCATTAGCATCATACTCATATCATTTTGCATAACAGGTGTTCTTGGTCGTGACTTCTCACTCTGGTTCCTGTTTGAGGCAGGATAGCTGATCAACGTCCGCACCGCTACTCAACGAGACTGAATCAACAGAGAGGTATGGATCAGGTTCAGACTGAGTTGGCTGAGATGAGGGCGAACATGGCCCAGTTCATGAACATGATGCAAGGAGTTGCTCAAGGTCAGGAAGAGCTTAGAACATTGGTTCAGAGACAAGAGTCCATACTTCAGACATCCAACCGTGCTTCGCCTGTTGCTGCACCCGCCCATGAGACTATTCATGTTGCTGCTCCCACTAACGACTATGCCGTCGGGGATGAACTTGAGGGTATCAGAATCAATGGTCAGCCTCTTGCTGCAGAGGTCAATGCCAGAGCTACCCGGGCTCCGGTTCTGCATCCTGCTCCGCCTTTTGACAGACAGGAAGACATGTTTACTCTCCTCAGTAAGGACAATGATGTTGTGAAGACTGAAGAAAGAGATAGAAAAGTGGATGCTCTTGCTGAGAAAATCCGAGCCATGGAATGTCAGAACTCCCTTGGGTTTGATGTAACAGACATGGGTCTGGTGGAAGGGTTGAGGATCCCCTACAAGTTCAAAGCGCCCTCTTTCGACAAATACAATGGCACTTCCTGTCCTCGCACCCATGTGCAGGCGTACTTCAGGAAGATCTCTGCTTACACTGATGATGAGAAGATGTGGATGTACTTTTTCCAAGACAGTTTGTCTGGAGCGTCTTTGGATTGGTACATGGATCTGAAGCGAGGATCAGTCAGAAGCTGGAAAGATCTGGGTGAGGCCTTCCTAAGGCAATACAAGCACAATATGGACATGGCGCCGAGCCGAACTCAGTTACAGAGCTTGTATCAGAAAGATAAGGAGAGTTTCAAAGAGTATGCCCAGAGGTGGCGTGAGCTAGCCGCCAGAGTGCAACCTCCTATGCTGGAGAGGGAGCTGACTGACATGTTCATTGGAACCCTGCAAGGTGTGTTCATGGACCGCTTGGGAAGTTGCCCGTTCAGTAGCTTTTCAGATGTTGTTATCTGTGGGGAAAGAACTGAAAGCCTTATCAAAGCAGGAAAGATTCAAGATCCTGGCTCTTCAAACTCGTCAAATTCTAAGAAGCTATACTCTGGGGCACCCAAAAGGGGAGAGAATGAAACAAATGCTGTGCACCGTCGAAGGAGTGCAAATAGAGGACCATATCGGCAAGTCGCTGCTGTGACTATTCCAGCAACTCAAACTCAACAACAACCGAGAAGACCAACTCAGCAGTATCAGACTCCACAACATCGTCCTCAGCAACAGGCTTCCCAGCCTCCAATGGATAACCAAGCTGGTACAAGTAACGAGAGGAAGAAGATCATTTTCGATCCAATCCCCATGTCCTACGCCGAGCTGTATCCCACTCTGATAGAGCGGAACTTGATTACTCCCAGGGACCCGCCGGCTATACCCGTCAACCCTCGGTGGTGGTATCGGCCTGAGCAGCATTGTGTGTATCATTCGGGTGCTCCTGGTCACGATGTGGACAGTTGCTTTCAGCTGAAGATGAAGGTGCAAGATCTCGTAAGGTCAGGTATTCTTATCTTGGAGGACTTAGGTCCCAGTGCTAATCAAGCTTGAAGCTCACAAGTTCCGGGCTGTCGGTGTTTTTGTTCTTCTGAGGTCTTCAAGAGGGTTGTTCAAAACCAGAAGCTGCTGATGCAAATGGATATTGACAGTTGTCATCCCCGGTGGGATCTATCACAATTGGGTCACTGTGGGCTTTCCTACAGTTGTTCATAAGTCTTTGTAACGATTACTTTGTTTAAAAACCCTTCTCCCATGCCAAAAGGAGAAGTGATGACATTGTTGGCAACATTTTGTGCAATGATATTTTCATTCAAATAATTCGTGTTAAACATTTGTTTTTCCAATTGTTTTCCCTTTTCGCTTTTTGCATGAAATTGGTGATCACAAAAAACCTTAAAAAAAAAAAAAAAAAAAAAAAAAAAAAAACAAGAATAAAAGCAATCTTTTCATCTGCATAACGATTGTCTTGTTTGTTTTTCAAAAAGCTTTTCATCTCTAAATCTTTATGCAGGTTGTTTCTCAAACCCATTGAACATAATGATCGGACGTCATCTCCCAATTTTGAATTCCCTGTATTCGAAGCGGACGAAGATGATGTTGAAGGGATTCCTGATGAGATTTCCCGACTTCTTGAGCAAGAAAAGAAGATCACTCAGCTGCACCTCGAGAATCAGCAGAACAGCCAACTGGGGCATTATCAAAAAAAAAAAAAAAAAAAAAAAAAAAAAAAAAGAAAGAGGAGGGTGCAAAACCAAATCAAAAGAAAACCAAATCAAAAGAAAACCAAATCAAAAGAAATCCAAATCAAAAGAAAGAAAAAAGAAAGAAAGAAACAAGAAAAACAGCACCCTCAAAGTCCCAAGTTGACTGATGCTGAGTTCAATCAAAATCAAAGAGATCAGCTGCCATGTGTCATGGTCAGTCATATCAGCAGAGAGTGAAGAAAGCATTCGACCAGAAGATCAAGCCTCGTGTGTTCCGAGGGACCCTGTGCTCAAGAAAGTCTTGTCTTTCGTGCCCGATTCCAGGGGCAAGTGAACCCCAAGCTATGAAAGTCCATGTGTTGTCAAGAGAGCCTTTTCAGGCAGTGCTTCAACACTTACATCAATGGATGAAGAAGTTCACTCGTCCTGTGAATTCCGATGCAGTCAAGAAATACTTCGCCTAAAACAAAAACAAAAAAGCAAAAGCTCGCTAAGTCGAACACCCCAAGGGGCGACTTAGGCAAAAAGGAGCGTCTCGGTGGATTGAAAACCCGAAAGGGCGATCCAGGCAAAAGTTAGAGGCATTAAAAAAAAAAAAGAATTTGCATCCCGCTAGATTGATCACCTCACACTGGGGCAATCTAGGCAAAAATTAGGGATTTGGCAAGTAACTGCATCTTGACAAGACTGTGCTCTATATCTGTCATCCGTCAGGGATTCTCGATTCGTTGTCGACTGAGGCTTTGAATACATCGAAAATTCAGAATGGTAGAGGAAAGGTCATTATGCTCAATGTAGCCCTCTCCAATATATATCACCGATTTCAAACTTGTACAGATCTATGGAGTCTCGCCCTTTGCAGACTACCATCCCATCACATCAATTTGAGCTTTTATCCAATTATTTGCACTCTTATTTGTTTCAACTCAACAAACGTTTTGCATGTTTTAATTGATAAAGTATCATTGTTTTCAAAATAAACAAATTTTTCAAAAAAAATTGTTGTTCTTAAACAAAGTGAACCTTCACAATGATGGAAAGATACTTAGGAGACCCACAGTGCTCTCCCGGGGGTGGTATGATTACCAACAGGTAAGACAATTGTTCGTATCTCGAGCATGACGGTATCTTTGTCCTACAGAACCTCGTATGGTCTCTCCTCAATGAAGTTGCCCGACGCAGTGTTGTTTGAAGATGTTCATCTTCATGTCCCCAGTAGTGCAACATTTCTCCCTCCAAGTCCCTATTAGCCCTATCGTGGGGCATCCCCAGTAGAGTGATGTTCGAGCCTTATCATGGGGCATACCTGGGGCACGTTCTTTTATCTAACGATCCCTGCAGAGCCGAATCAGGGGCAAGGGACAGTTGAACGGTGAAAAGACAGTGAAGGATTACGACGACGGTCCTGGAAAATTAATCAAGAAGACTCTTCAAAGTCTGATGATTGGAAAGTTTGTATGAATACCAGGAGTTCGATCCCCGTGGAGTACGGACGAGATTTGGAATACAAGATGATGGAGCAGAAAAGTCCAGAAGCATCTGGGAGTTCGTAAAAGAGGAAAGCCGACACTGTGGGTGGACGATGGATGCCGCTGTTCGGCGACTCGACAGGTGTTCCGTGGCTAATAAGTTGTATTTCCCCAGTAGGTGTGAGAGCGTTACCTCCATAACAGATTCGAGATCAGTGTCTCCTCAGCAAGCCTAAAGGTGGCCGTATCCCCAGCGGAGTTGTGACTGTTTTCCAAGTCTGAAGCTGCCTTCCCAGCAGAGGTTGTGTTGATGGTTTTTCCTCAGCAAAAGTTTGTCTTTCCCCAGCAGGATGGAAGTTGACATGGTTATAGGATCCCCAGCACAGTTCCTGGAGTTCCCCGGTGTTGTCTCTGAAGGAGACGTGTGTTTATGCATTCATCATTTAGATAAGCATAGCATATCGCATCATTAGTGCATAGCATTTCCATAATCATGGGGCATTGTGTAAAGCGAGAAAAAACTCATGCATCAACGTTGCAAGCATATCCATTAGCCCTAGGCCGTGGCGACCAGCCGAGTTTGGGTTGTTGGAAAGAGTTTAGCATCGCGCCATTGGATCGGCTTCAGGATTGGTTTCATCAGCATGGTTGAGAGGTTGGTGTTTTCCCAACAAGTGATTCCTCAGTCGAGTGGGTATCCCCAGCAGTGTTACTCCCCAATTGTTAGCGTCTTGCCAGCTTGGGTCTTTTTTCCTTAAGCAGATATGGGTGTGTCTGATCTCTCCATGTAGAGTCTACCCCTTAAGCAGAAAGTGTCTATCCTTTCCTGCCATTTCCCCACTGAGATACATCCTCGTGGATGACGGTTGCTTCCGTTCCCTCCCTAATGGGATGGGTTTTCCCTATTGAGTTCTTTCCTCATTAGGATGAGTCTTGATTCAGTCTGCCTTTTTGGATCGATCCTAAATTGGCTTCTTGTTGACTATCTCTTGTGCTGCCCTGGGGCATAAATGAATAGTCGCTCACTGACCGGCACTCATTCATTTCATCCTCAGCGGAATTTGTTGGCCTCTACCTACAACCCGGTAGTTGTAAGTCCTATCTTTGTGGTTTTCTACCTACTAGCTGGTAGTTGTAAAATCCCACTTTCATCCCCTTGTTGGAGTTAACCCTTTGTGCTCATCCTATCGATGACTGGCTACTTTTCCGTGGTTTTCTGCCTACAAACCGGTAGATGTAATCCCCTCCTTGCAGTTATCAGTATCCGGTTCGTGATATTGACATTCTTTCCCCTCTGGATACTTGCCTTGATCAAGCAGTATTGTCCCCGGTGGGTCTTCCCCTTCTTTTTGGATACTTGCTCCGAATAAGCAATTTTATCCTCTTTTGGTTGGTCATCTTTTGCACACCTAGTCTGGTACCCAGATGCCTTTCCTTTCGGTCGATTATTCATTTAACAACCTACAACCCGGTTATGGATGATCTTCCATGCGAGTGTATTATCTGCGTTTTGACGGCTATAGATAATATGTCTTATGTTTTTCCGGTATTCAGACCGAAGGAGTTTCCGACGATCAGGTCGATGTACTCATGGCACAAGGCCAATTTTCCGGTATTCAGACCGAAGGAGTTTCCGACGATCAGGTCGATGTACTCATGGCACAAGGCCAATTTTCCGGTATTCAGACCGAAGGAGTTTCCGACGATCAGGTCGATGTACTCATGGCACAAGGCCAATTTTCCGGTATTCAGACCGAAGAAGTATTCTCCTCTCCGTTGGTGTCGATAAACGTCGAGTTTTTCCCGATCATCCGTTGATGATTTGGTTGTGTTCACTCTCCCCAAGTAAAGTATTCCTCCTCTCCGTTGGTGTCGATAAACGTCGAGTTTTTCCCGATCATCCGTTGATGATTTGGTTGTGTTCACTCTCCCCAGGAGAGTTTCCTCCTCTCCGTTGGTGTCGATAAACGTCGAGTTTTTCCTATTCGTCCTATGACGTCTAGTTGTACCTGTCCCCACGTGGATTTACCTCTCCGTTGGTCTTGGTAAACGTTGAGTTTTTTTCCCATTTCGTCCGTTGACGTATGGTTGTATCCCTTCCATTCATTCATTAATGTTTGGTTACCTCTCCGTTGGTCTTGGTAAACGTTGAGTTTTTTCCCATTTCGTCCGTTGACGTATGGTGGTATCCCTCCCAGTCATTCATTAATGTCTGGTTACCTCTCCGTTGGTCTTGGTAAACGTCGAGTTTTTCCTAGTTGTCCGTTGGCATCTAGTTGTGATTTCTATTCCCATTCGTCATCGTTGTGATGTCTGGATGTGGCCATACCCTCTGAAAACCAAAAAATATATATACCCAGTAATAAATATCAAATCCCAGTGGACGTTTCCATTGGTGGATCCCTGTATTGTGCAAATTCTACGGTTCTTGGTATTCAATCCCTGTTTACCCTGAAAGTCTGACAGCCGTTGCTCTCATCCATTCGGGTTCCCAGCTGATTGAATAGGGGCAGCTGTAGCACCTCAAATTTGCACCTATCATTGTACATACATTTTCATGTTAGGTCATAGCATATCATGGTCCATTGCATAGCATTGCATTGCCTCTTTTGCCTCAAGTGCAAGCCAAGCAAGAAATTAGGTCAAACTGGTCAGGAGATCAGTCAATCAAGCAAGCAAGCACAATTCTCAAGGAGCCAAAGCCCTAGGGTTTGTCCAACAAGTTCACATGACTTAGAGGTCCATTTGAAGTGTTCAAGTCAAGGGTTGAAGGCTCAGAGGTCATCAGTTCATACACAGACAATCAAAAACCCTAGAAAGTCAAAGACAGTCAACAGTCAGTCAAAGCAGTGGATGGTGGCCATTCTTGTGGAATTTGGGCACCATGATCAATAATCTAGAGGTCATACAACTTGGGACATCATTTGAAGTCAAGTTCTCAAGGAATTAGGGTTTGGAATTCATCAGAAGAGGCTCAGTCAGGCAGAAACCCTAAAAGTCAACTGTTGGTCAACTGTCCATTTAATCAGTGATTTGATGATTGGAATTGGTTTGTGAGAGCTCATTCATGGCCAAATAGTCCTCATATATCATGTCAAACACCATCATGGAAGAATTTGAAGCCAGATCAAAAATTTCCAAAAATGGAAACTGGACCTGTAACTGAAACTTACCAAAAATGGAAAGTCTTGATCCTCAATCTTACATCTTGATACAAGCTTCAAATGAATTTTTTCCCAACATGAAAGTTGAAGATCTTGTTCTCCCATTTCCAAAAAGTCCAAGAACTCTCAATTCCCATGTGTGATTGGCAAGTTATGATCGAATCGATTTCAGAAAATCTTGAACTTCAAAAGGCCATATCTCTCAAACCATTTGGCCAATTTTGGTGGGGTTTTTTCCTACAAGTCACATTTGATCCCCTCTTTCCAAAAATATAAATTTCATGAGCCAAAACTTCACCAATCAAAATGGCATTTTTTGACTTATCTCATTTAAATGCAAGTTTGACCAAGGGTTGACTTTTTGATATGATCATTTTTTTTCCACTTGGCCAATTGAAATAGCTTAGAAATATCATTTAAAATGTGTTTGCCAAGTCAAATTATGCAGTACACATGTATCCATGCTAGCTTGCTTGGAATGTGGCCAAGAGTACACTTTCACCATGTCCATGGACCATACCTTGCTTTGTACTCTTAAGACAGAAAATTAAGAGATCAATTGCTGTCATTAAAACCTCATTTGCAGCCCATAACCAACAGAAGGAAGGCCATGCTCTAGCTGTTTGGAATTGGGAAGAAAGTACATAGCTACATCCACATTTTCATGGTTTTTGAGGCAGGACCACAAGACAGTTTTGGTTCATCATATTTTCTGTCATTGGAGGACAGTAGTAGCAGCAGCAGCCCACACTGCATACAACTCACTCCCTCAAGAATTGACCTTGCTTGGCATTTATCTAAAATCTGTCACAATTCCAAAAAGGCCAAGGCTTTGCCTTACCACAAAAGCAACATCCAACAGCATCCACCATGCCATGCCTTGTACTGTCCAGCAGACTTTGATCATCATTTTCTGTCAAACCAATCCTAATAGCAGGCACAAAAACCACCTTGGACAGCAAAAAACCAAAAAAAAAATTCATTGATGCTAAAAATCACTTTGGCCATTTTGCTAAAAAACCTGTCAAACTCCAAAGAGAAAGCTGGGCTCAATACCATATCCTCCATCATGTTTCTGTCATGAGTAACACTTAGCAGCCATCAACTCTGTCCAAAACACCAAAACTCTCATTCTAAAAACCTTCATTTGGCATTTTCTTCCAAAACAGTCCAAACTTAAAAGAGCAAAACCCTGGCACTGTTATTCTCACCATCCATTCATCCAAGGACAAACACTACTGGCAGCCATAAGACATCAGCAAGCAAGTTTGGTTCATCTCATTCACAAAAAGCTTCACTTTGGCCATTTTTACAAAAACCTGTCAAACTCCCAAAGTGACAAAACATTGCAGAACCACTAAGCAACATCCAACAGCAGGCTTTTCATGATGTTTTCTATCATTTGAAACACAACTAGCATCCTTGAAACACATTGCACAACAGAACTTGACTCATTCATTCATGCTCACTCTCGGCCATTTTCTCAAAAGGCTTCCAAAAACCTCAAGTAACCTAACCTGGCCTTGCTTAAGACAATAATCTATCCATTTCATCATAGGAAACCACCAGCTGCAGCCAACACATCACAGCAAAACTTCATTCTCAAAAACTTGGCTTTGGCACTTTTGCAAAGAGCTGCCAAAGAATCTCCAAAGGAACAAGTGCCTGGCCCTGCTTGACACAATATCTAAACCTCATTTGCTGTCATAAAAAACCAGCAAAAGAGCCTCTAATCTCATTTTCACATTTCATTCAAAAAGCCACAAAATAGCCAAAACATGACAGCTCTTGTTCTAAGCATTTGTTGATCAAAAGAGCATTGCAAACACATCTCAAATATCACATAGCAAATGTCCAAAGCCTCAAAACCTGCAGAAAACATCAAGAACTCAAAATCACTTTTCAACTTGTCACATTGTGTCAAATTTGCATTTTCAAAGCTACTTTCACTCTCAGGCCATTCCAAGCTTAGCAAATTAGTTTGTCATGGTCCATAGGGTATATTGAAGCTGTCTCAAACCTCCATTGCTCACTGGTTGAAAATCAAAAACATCACCATTCTCAAAAATCAAGCAAAACCAGTTCAGTGGCCATCTTCATTTCCAGCTTGATTCAAGTTCAAGTAAGGTGTCAAACAGCTTGCCTTGGACCCTTTGAAGCTATTTGGATACCTGTCAAGCATTGAAAGCATCTCCAGCATCACATTCAACATTGCCCTGTTCAGGTTAGCAATTTGCCTTCGAAATGCTTGATAGAATGATTTTCATGTCTTGATGTGTGAATGAGAAATGCTATATTCAACCCCCTGAACATGACTGAATGCCTATTTTCATCCAATTTTGCCTGTGTGTGATTTTGAGTTTTGCTGCTAGATGTTAGGGTTTCTGTGTTCATCATGATATATCTCTATGCACAGTGCACCATTTTGAATTTCATGGCCATGGTTGTGTTAAGCACATGAAGTAGATGAATTTTGGTTTTTGTTTCATTTAATTTCGTGCACTGTAGAGGAAGATACATGGTGTTGAAGTTTGAAAAAATATGTTTTCGTATGAGTTTGGGGAAGAAGATGAAGCCAGGGCGCGCGAATTTTAAATTTAAAAATATTGCTTGTTTTGTTTTGACTGGAAGCGAAAATGAATCACCAAGTGACACATAGCCCAGTGGTGGGCGCGCTGATTTGAATTATCAGGGGGAGGGGTTCGAATCCTACCTCCCCCATTGGTGATTTTTACATTTTAAAAAATGCATTTTTTATGTTTTCTTTTAAATTTCCATTTTGATTTTTATTCTTGATTTTTATTTTACTTAACATGAAATAAATATGTGAACATGAAAAAATGACAAAAAAATATGAATGTTTGACTTTGTTGACTTTTTAGACCATTTTGTGAATTTATCCCGATTTTATGAGTTCTATCGATTAAATGTCGTCTTGTGCGTTTCATGTGGTTATTTTGATCTTTCAGACCTAGGATTTTTTGTGTGAAATCAATTTAGGGTAGGAACATGTCCCCTTAGACACTTAGGGTAATTTTGCACACAATGCTCGATTTAATTTTGACAAAGTCCCGATTAAATGTTTTGACCTCCTAAACTTGTCCAAATGGGATGAAATTTGACATGCTTACCATGCTATGTGTTAGGATTGATCATGATTTATTTGGTGATTTTTGGAAATGTTTAAGATTGCTTTTGAGCAAGTCTTGCTGTTGACTTCTATGAGTTTCTGTTTGCCATACTTTGACCTAATTTGTTCATGAAATGATGATAGTGATTGATATGGATGTGAGCCCAATTGGTTTTGTTTCCTAATTGTTTGAACATGATTTTGGATACTTACCCCTTGCTGTTTGGACTTTCTCATTCACTTTTGACCCTAGGCTTGCCCTAGTGGTCCTGTTACTCACCTTTGAGCTTGTGTTTTCAGGTTGACCATCAAATGGCCATTGAGACCAATTCTTTTGATTGAGCTTGCTTAAAAATCATTGTCTAACTTGTTTGTTTTGTAGGTGGCTTGGCTCACATGCCTAGAGCCTTGTGCCTTGCACATCCATGTGCCTCTAATTGACTGTTGGTGTCTGTTTCTGTTTGTTTTGTTTGAAGTTGCATACTAACATCTGCTTGACTGTTTCAGGTACTTTAGTTGCTTAGTTCCTTGTGAACTTTTTGCTTTGCTTTGCTTGTATAAGCAATTTGCATCGAGGTATGTCTCTTTTACTTCATGTAGTCTGGAAGACCTGGCCTGTTACTTGGCCAGGCAACTGTCTGAAGTCCTCCTTAAGAGGCAATGTTTGTGATTGTTTAATTTTGTCCTTGCATAGAGTCAAAGACCTCCTAAGTGAAGAGGCAATTGGTGGAAGGTAGGGATATGCAATCTATCCCCCACTATTTAGTGTGTCATCTGCTTTGCTCACACCACTGTGTTGATGCATTACAGATAAAAACCCAAGATCTTGTGCAATTGCACAGTTGAGTCAGTCTTAAATGTGTAGAAGGGTTCCCACTTTCTGAACCCACACATTCTTGTCTTGAGCTCTCCCAGGCCAGGGATAAGAGCTGTGAAGTCTTATCTTCACTCACCTTTCATCTGCTTCACCTTAGCCCCTCAAATGGCAAGGTTAAGAGCAACGCTCACCCCATTCCAGAGGTTTGTTTGTTGAGGTTGATATGACCCCTCGACTAAAACCTAACCCTTGTTTGAGCCACTTGCTTGTGTATAGTGTGTGCTATCTGTGCTTGTAGGATTGTTTGACTTGCTTCCTGTGCAAGATAGGATTGTTTGACTTGCTTCCTGTGCAAGATAGGATTGTTTGACTTGCTTCCTGTGCAAGTTAGGGTTAGTTTAGACTTGCTTCCTGTGCAAGTTAGGTTTTGCTTGGCTTGCTTCCTGTGCAAGTTAAGTGTGTGTGTGGCTTGCTTCCTGTGCAAGTCATGTCTAGGATAGTCTGGCTCCCTGCGCCAGTTAGCTAGAAACCTTAACTTAGGGATGATTTGCATGATAACATCTAGGCTCGAGTCGTAGTCTCCCTAGTTGTGTCTCCCTCTGTTATCTGGTTAGGCTAGTCCTTTATCCCTCCGTAGGGGAACTACATCGCCCTGATCTTCATACCAGATGAAGTATGTAGGCAGGAGATTGAGCTGATCTCTCCGGGCGCCCTTCTTTCTTTTTTGTGTGTGTTGTTCGACAATTGCTAGGCTCGAGTGCCTGACTCCTTAGCAATTTGTTGTCTGTCTGTTTGTGTGTGTTTGACAGTTATAGGCTGAGTCCCCGACTCCCTATCAACCTGTTGTGTTGTTGTGTGCTTGGAAGCTGATGTAAGTCCATCGAGTGGCATTTGGGTTCCAGTGTGCGTGTGTTTGGTTCGGATGCTGATGTAAGTCCAGTGATTGGCATTCAGGCTCCATGTTTGCCTTCTTGTGTGTGTTTGGTTCGGATGCTGATGTAAGTCCAGTGATTGGCATTCAGGCTCCATGTTTGCCTTCTTGTGTGTGTTTTGGTTCGGATGCTGATGTAAGTCCAGTGATTGGCATTCAGGCTCCATGTTTGCCTTCTTGTGTGTGTTTTGGTTCGGATGCTGATGTAAGTCCAGTGATTGGCATTCAGGCTCCATGTTTGCCTTCTTGTGTGTGTTTTGGTTCGGATGCTGATGTAATTCCAGTGATTGGCATTCAGGCTCCACGTTTGCCTTTGCCTGTGTTTGTTTGTGTGCGTGTTAGCCGAGCTACGAATGTTCTGATTCTTCTCTCGTCCGAGAAGATACGTATGCATAGGATGCGATATCCTAGCGAGCATGTGTTGTTTCCCCAGTCCGAACTACTTCGACTCTGATGTCTATGCCTGATAGACTAAGTAGGCCTAGGATGCGGTATCCTGCCGAGTCAGTTTCAGTCAGTTTCTTTTGTCTCTTTCAGCCAGTGTGTGTGTGTTTTGAGCAGTGTTTAGCAACCATTTATCTTTCCTTTTGTGCGTGGATCCCGTAGAGTACTACGGATGCGTAGGGGTGCTAATACCTTCCCTTCGCATAACCGACTCCCGAACCCATTCTCTTTGGTCGCGAGACCATGTTCTTTCCCAGGTTTACTCTGAGCGTTTCCTTTCCCTCTTTTGGGATAAATAACGCACGGTGGCGGCTCTGTTGTGTCTTGTTTCCCGCCGGTTTTTCACGTGATGCGACACACATATGTCTTAAAAAGTTCAATATTTTCAAAACATTTGCAAATAGATCTTTATAAAGTTCCTCCGATAAAAAACAAATCATATGCACAAGCATTGCATGCATCATATGCATAAGCAGGTTTTGGTTCCGAGCTCTTGATACAGTGGTCTAACTCTTTGCTCTTCATTTATTTTGAAGACAAGTTGACGCACCGGTACAACACTCGAGCAAATCATTCCAAGATCATGGAGCACCTTGAGCAAGAGAACTGAGATTTGAAAGAGCAGATTGCCAGACTGAGTGCCATGATGGAGTCAGTTCTTGCTGCGTAGAGTCGAGCTTCTCCAACTCCTGCAACTCCTCCCGCGAGGACTGTCATTTCCGAAGTGGTTACGTTTACAGTGCCTGCTGCCACCGTCCACTTCGCTCTGAATCCGCCTGCTGGATTCCCTTGGGGAATGCCACCCAATTTTGTACCAGAGGATTTTGCTCCCACTTTTGCTTCTATGTTGGCATCTATCCCGGTCATGTCTGTGCCACCTCCCGTTGTGCACACTTTGCTACGAGTAGAAGACACCATCTATCATTCCGAGCCATCTGAAGGCCCGGACGTTTATGAGAAGATGGATGAGATGAAAGACAAATTCCTTGAGCTGCGCAAGGAATTGAAAACACTGAGAGGCAAAGATCTGTTTGGGAAGAGTGTTGTTGAACTGTGCTTAGTGCCCAATGTGAAAATCCCAGTCAAATTCAAAGTGTTTGACTTTGAGAAGTATAAGGGAAATTCGTTTCCACTCAGTCATCTTGTGATGTATGCCCGCAAGATGTCAACCTAGACAGATAATGATCAACCACTGATCCATTATTTCCAGGATAGCCTGACAGGTGCTGCGCTCCGTTGGTATATAGGGCTATAGAGTGCAAGCATCCACACTTTCAATGATCTAGGAGAGGCTTTTGTGAAACAGTACAAATACAATGTGGATATGGCTCCGGACAGAGATCAGTTGAGGGCAATGTCCCAAAAAGATAAAGAAACCTTCAAGGAGTACACCCAGAGGTGGAGAGAATTGGCAGCTCAGATAATGCCACCCTTGGAGAAGAAGGAGGTGACAAAGATCTTTTTGAAGACTTTGATCTCTTTCTATTATGAGCGCATGATTGCTAGTGTTCCCTCGGACTTTACCGAAATGGTAAATATGGGAATGAGGCTAGAAGAGGGAGTCCGCGAAGGACGTTTGTCTTGTGATGATAGTAATTCGGCAAAGAAATATGGGGGATTTGCCAGGAAGAAGGAAGGGGAGACTCATGCTGCTTCTTCCCATAATAAAATAAGGCCCTCTGTGAGGAGGAAGGAAGTACGACTCGTCGTCAACCAACACCAGGTGGCTCATATAAAACCTTCTTTCAGAGAAGCTCAACAACCACAACAATAGGCTTACCAGCCTCGCAACAATAACAACAACGACACCAGCAATTATGAGAGGAAGAGGGTGACTTTTGACCCAATTCCTATGACCTACGCTGAATTGTATCCTTCCTTAATTGATAGGAAGTTGATAACTCCATGTGATCCTCCTGTTGTGCCAGCCAATCCTCAATGGTGGTACAAGCCTGAACTTCATTGTGTATATCATTCTGATGCACCCGAACATGATGTAGAGAATTTCTTTCCATTGAAGACCAAGGTGCAAGACCTTGTGAGGAGTGGGATACTATTCTTTGAGGATGTAGGCCCGAATGTCAAGAAGAACCCATTGCCCGAGCATGGGAAGGCAGTTGTCAACATGGTCCAGGGTTGCCCTGGCAAATATAAAGTCCTGTATGTGAACGACATAAGGCAGTCCCTGGTGGAAATGCATAGGTTATTGTGTGAGCACAGTCACTATGAGCACGATCATGATAGATGCCATATGTGCACTGTCAATGAAAGAGGATGCCTCAAGATAAGAAGGGACATCCAAGAGATGCTAGACCAAGGGATGATTGAGATACTTCAAAATTGTAATGAGGATGAAGTTGATGTTATTACTCCCGTGTTCAATATTCCTGATCCTATTGGCATCAAGTATGATGGCAGCAAAAGGAAGGTGGTGCCAACTCTTGTGATTAAGCCAGCGGGCCCTGTCCAGTATGTGTCGGACAAAGCGGTTATGTACCATTACAATGTTGTTATACTGGAATATGGGAAGGAGGTGTCGTTGCCCTCAACCTCTGTTGTAAGCATATCCAATGTTAGTGGAGTGACCCGTAGTGGTCGTGTTTTCTCGGCTCAACCGAAATCCCATGAAGACGTCGTGAAGTGGGATGTTGTTAGTCCTGTTGGTCCCGTAGGGACTTCTTCTTCAAATCATTATATTCCTGCTGTGAAGGGTGTTGACCCTATTGTTGTCAAAGCTGATAAAGCTCCTATCCTAGTTGGCCAGTCTGGCACATTGAGAGAGGATGGTGATGAGATGCTGAGGCTCATCAAGAGGAGCAAGTACAACATTGTGGATCAGTTGCTTCAAACTCCATTAAAGATATCTGTCCTATCTTTGTTGATGAATTCAGAGCCACATCGTGAAGCATTGCAAAGGGTGTTGGACGTGGCATACATGGATCACGATGTCACAATTGAGCAGTTTGATAGCATTGTTGCAAATATAACTGCCTGCAACAATTTGAGCTTCTGTGATGATGATCTTCCCGAGGAGGGAAAACACCAGAATTTGGCCTTACATATCTCTATGAACTGTAAAGACGATGCCTTGTCCAATGTGTTGGTGGACACAGGGTCATCACTTAATGTATTTCCAAAGTCCACTCTTGCCAAACTTTCATACCAGGGGCCTCCCATGAGGCAGAGTGGAGTGGTAGTAATAACTTTTGATGGATCGCGCAAGAATGTGATCGGTGAATTAGACCTCCTGATCAAGATTGGACCTAGTGATTTCCAGATCACTTTCCAAGTTATGGACATACATCCGTCATACAGTTGTTTACTTGGTAGACCATGGATTCACGAGGCAGGTGCCGTGACATCCACCCTACACCAAAAGTTGAAGTTTGTCAAGAACAAAAAGTTGGTGGTGATAGGGGGAGAGAAGGCTATCTTGGTCAGCCATTTATCTTCCTTTTCCTACATTAATGCTGAGGATGAGGTTGGAACTCCATTCCAAGCCTTATGTTAGACGGTGTGGCTAGTGATCGAGAGGGGGGTGAATAGATCACCTCTTTAAAATTAGCGGATTTAACGTTTAATCAGAGTTTTCAAAAACAGCGGAAAAAGCAGTCCCGAATCGACTTCCGTCTATTCTGAACTGCTACTAGAAAGCCGGACACGCAAGTACAGTTGCTGGATTTTAATGAGAATGACAGAAATAATACACACAGAATTTTAACAGATTGAATGCGCTTATCCTCAAATACTATTTCCAATGAACACAATCAAGTTAACCGTTTTGTCAAACAGTTGGTGTGTGAGTGTTTGATGATAAACAGCAATGGTGTATGACTAAAGGTTTTATTATCACTGCTGTCCAGAAATATGATCAATCACCACACACTAACAGAAATTGCAAAATAGTTTTGAAACGTAAAGAAGATTAAGGTAAGAGTACGATACGCAGAGATTTGTTAAGGAAGTTCCCCACGTCGTCCTCGCGTGTGGGTACGTCTCCCTCTCAATTTCAAATGAAATTGAGAACTTTTGATTATCAATTATTGCCGAATCCGTTGATACAAGGTTTTGATACAAAGACAGAATTTCTAAACTCCAAGAACCTCTTCTTGTATAAACCTTCACTTGATCTGAGCTCGATCAAGATTTTCCTGCACAAAGTTGCAAACAATTCACCGGTTCCACGACCTGCTTGCGAAATCCCCCGATCTCCAAACGCAACGCTGCGGCTGAATCTGTTCTGCAAATGTGACTCCCAAACCCTCAAGAACACACCAGTTCTTGAAGGACAAACCAATAGGTTTTTCCTAGAAACCCCCTTCAATCTTCGACTCAGCTAGATCCTCGATCGTTCCACTGCAACCCACAGCTAGATCCTTGATCGTACCACTGAACGTTATCTCAATGCTTCTTTAATCCAAAGAACAAGAATTGTTATGTGTAAATGTTCTTGAAGAAGAGTGATTGAGAAGATGAAGAAGATGAAGTCTCTTTCAGGTTTCTATGTGCTCACAAAACAATTGCTCCAACACTGCTTTTGATCTGTGTTCAATTGTTTTCCCTCAATGAATTCGTGTTGACCACCTGCTGTTGAAACCTGTATTTATATCCTTCAAGAAACAGTTGCTGTTATGACTTAAAACAACTCTGTGTATTGATACATAGAAGTGTGTATCGATGCATACTGTAAGTTGTATAGATTTTTGGTGAAATTAATTAATCATGTATCGATGCAGGAATCGTGTGTATCGATGCATGTGAATTTTACACTAGTATGTATCGATGCCCAATGCGTATGTATCGATGCACAGGCTGACTCAAGTAGTCATGTATCGATGCAGGTGTCGTGTGTATCGATGCACAGAGTTTTTGGCCTTCCATGTATTGATGCATGGTTCGTATGTATCGATGCATACTGAACAAGAATTGTTTTGTGATTAATCACAGGCTACATGTATCGATGCAAAGGGTCATGTATTGATACATACTGACATAAAATGCATTTTAATTGTTATTTTAAAGGAAATTTTCAATGTAGGCTTATATGTGTGGTTATGCAACAATAGAATGGGATGAATTACAAAGTAAGAACACAAATATATCATGTAATGCAATGCACAACCAATTTGGATGATGATCACACAATTTGCTATCATTAAAAGTTAATTCAAGTTAAAGAATTCTTTCACAAACTCCCCCTTTTTGATGATGGCAAATTCTTGCAAGATGTGTGATACTCCCCCTGAGTTTGTGCATATCTGCATTTTTCTCCCCCTTTGTCAACATCAAAAAGAGGAAGAACCAAAGTTATCAAGCAGAAAGTGAAGCAGGGCATGGCAAAAATGGATAAAAGGCTATCAATCACAAAGAAAGAAGCTGCAAGTTAAAGAATCATTCACAAAGAATCATTCAAACAGTAAGGGCAATAACAAATAGAGGTAAACAGAAATTGAAAAGCATTTTAAGTGTGCGAACAAGTTTAAGAGTTACATAAGCTAAACCATATAATGTGCAACAAAATAAAACATGAGCAATATGAAATGAAATGCAGTGAGATGAAAGGGTGGTTGGTTAATTTGGATTGTTGCCACCACAGGACTCCTCATCATGTCTGTCAGGATCTCGGTAGCTTGGCGGAGGCGGAGGAGGAGGCATTGTGTCTGGATTTTGGCCCATGAAGAAGTATCGCCTAAATCGATTCTGAACTTCAGTGCTTCTAAAGCTGTCCATAATCCCAGGGTTTTCACGGCAATCATCCATAAAGCCGGACATTTCGTTGTAGAAAACCTGATGCCATTTAACCAAGTCTTGGTGCCAAGCGTGTTGATTGTGATACATCCGTGTATGCTCATCATGCCAGTCCCGATGCTCGTTGTGCCATTCAGTTTGTTGAACATGCCAGTACCGTGCTTCTTCATGGCGTTCTTTGTTGACGATTTCCATCTGTTGAAGCATGTGAGTGATGTCCGCATTTGGTGTTGAGGCTGAAGTACCACCGGCGAATGGAGGGGCTGTAGGTTCAGGTACGTAGTTGGTGGGAGACCACCTTCGTGGCACCCACTCACCCCAACCAGTATTGGCCTCAGCTTGAGGCACATCTGTTTCAGGCGCATCTTGCATTTCTTCATCAGGCTGTTCTTCAGCAACATGGATGCGTTCCGAAGGCACGTCAAAGTTGTAAATTCTGGTTTTGGATTTTCTTTCAAAAAAGTAGAAGCACTTGCGGTCTTTGTCCCATCGATATCCCATATGCGATAGAGTGGCAGAATCAAATTCTTGAGCTGCAGATGGAGATAGGAGAGGCACAATAGGTATTGTAACTTTCCAAAACTTGAGAATTTTCATTACTTGAGAGGCATACCCTAGCGCCACAGTTTTGGAGCTGTCTCGCACATAAAATAGACGTTTTACAAAGTAGTTCGCCCAATTTAAGTGAATCTTATTTTGCAGAATGTAGAGAAGATGTATGCTAGGCCTATCCAACCGAGAGTGGCCACTGTTGGTTGGACGCAGAATGTGAGTAATGATCCAGTGAAGAATACGCGGAGTTTGTTTGATCATACCTGACGTGACGTGTTCGTCCTCACTCAATGGTCTATCAATCTTTAGGATAGAAGTTGTAAAGTCCTTCAGGTCAAATTCAGGATCAAAATGCAGATCATGCCAGGACTTGAAAGCCATCGACGGAAGCGGCATTTGAAACACTGTTTCCCAATTACAGGCTTCAAAGGTATATGTTCTGACTCCGATAGAACACCGGAACATATAGCCTGTACCAGTTTGTAAACCAGCATAAAAGGCCCGGATGAAATCCTCATGATAGTCATCTTTTGTAGATAGAAAGGACCCAAGTCTTTGTGCATGTAACAGTTCAACTACTTCATTTAGGTGCAGATGAACAGCATCTGTTTTATCAAAGATATGAGGTTTCATTACCAACCTGGCCTTGAATGATTCCTCAAATTCAGCAGCAATGGCAGGATGAAGAATGTCTAAGGCATTTGAAGGAACATCTGGTGGTTGCTGAGACGTACCGGCTGCTTCCTTTCCCTTTCCTTTTCCTTTGGCTCTGGCTGGGATGGTGCGTGGAGGCATGGTGATATGAGATTTAGGGTTTTACCAAGTTTGTGAGAGAGTGAAGATGAGAAGGATTAGGGTTAGCCACTGGTTTTGGGGTTTTTGAGGGCAGATGAGATGAAGTAATGAGATAGGAAGTGAGATGATTGGCTGATGTGTCGATGCATGAGAGAGAAAAAGAATGCATTTAATTCAGATGACAGCAGTAAGTATCGATGCAGAGAGTTATGCGTCGATGCCAAGTATTTCAAAATTGTCATGTGTATCGATACATGCGATGGATGCGTCGATGCCTAGTGTTTACAATTGCCTTGTGTATCGATACATGCGATAGATGCATCGATGCATACTGAAGCAGTTTTTCAAAAAATTTAATTTCAGAGTATATGTATCGATGCAGGCTTCGTATGTGCCGATACATACTGATGCTGAACTGGTTTTTAATGAGTTTTAATGCAGTATGATTATGCAGTTGCACTATGTCATGATAATTTTGCTCAGAAATCAGATTGTTAATGAACACACATTATAGACAGGAAGTATATTCAAGCAAATTTTACATCAACTAGAGTAAGCATATTTGTTTTAACATACACAATCACTAATCAATAAGAAAATTGTAGAAAGGATTGATATTACCTCTGTTGGAGAGATCTTGTGAAGGATAATTGACATCTAAAACAGTGCTTGTCACACACGGTGAGGCATAATATAATTAAGATGTAACATGCTTATGACATCAAATGAGATAGATCTAAGATTCCTAATTCACGACGTATGTTGAAGAAAGGTTCCGTTGCCAATGGTTTAGTGAAAATAACAGCAAGCTGATTTTTGGAGTCAACGTGCTCAAAGACAACGTCTTCTTTTTCAACATGATCGCGAAGGAAATGATGTCTAATCTCTATGTGTTTAGTGCGTGAGTGTAAAACAGGGTTTTTAGTAAGGTTTATGGCATTAGTGTTGTCACATTTGATAGGAATACGTTTGAGTTGAATGTTGAAGTCTTGTAGTTGCTGCTTAAGCCATAAAATCTGAGCGCAACAACTACCGGCTGCAACGTATTCGGCCTCTGCAGTTGACAAAGCCACAGAAACTTGCTTTTTGCTGTGCCAACTGACCAAGGAGTTTGAAAATAGGTGACACGTACCACTTGTACTTTTCCTATCTGATTTGCAGCCAGCAAAATCAGAATCGGAGTACCCTACTAGGCTACAATCACTTCCTTTAGAATACCAAAGCCCATATTTAGATGTTCCATGAAGATATCTAAATATGCGCTTCACCGCTTTTAGGTGCGATTCTTTAGGATTTGATTGATAGCGTGCACACATGCAAACACTAAACATGATGTCAGGTCTAGAAGCAGAAAGATACAAGATAGATCCAATCATACCTCTGAATCTTTTGACATCTACACACTTACCGTGCTCATCCTTTTCTAGATTTCCGTTGGTAGGCATTGGAGTGTCGATTGATTTTGAGTCATTCATTCCAAAGCGCTTGAGTAGTTCTCTGCAGTATTTTGTTTGACATACTGCAGTACCTTCATCAAGTTGCTTTATTTGCAGTCCTAGGAAGTAGTTTAGCTCCCCCATTAGACTCATCTCAAATTCACCCTGCATAACCTTAGAAAATTCTTCGACCAAGTGTATGTTAGTTGAACCAAATATGATGTCGTCGACATAAACTTGAACTAAAAGAATGTGCTTCCCTTTGTGTTTAATAAAGAGAGTATTGTCCACTTTACCTCTTGAATATCCATGATCAATTAGGAATTTGCTAAGCCTTTCATACCAAACCCGAGGGGCTTGTTTAAGACCATACAAAGCTCTTTTTAATTTGTAAACATGATCTGGATTTTCAGCATTTTCAAAACCGGGAGGTTGTGAAACATATACTTCTTCATTTATGACACCATTAAGAAAGGCACTCTTTACGTCCATTTGGTAAAGCTTAAAATCCTTAGAACACGCATAGGCAAGCAAAAGACGTATAGCTTCGAGGCGAGCAACTGGAGCATAAGTTTCCTCATAGTTTATGCCCTCCTCTTGGTTATATCCTTGTGCTACTAAGCGTGCCTTGTTCCTAGTAATCACTCCGTTTTCGTCAAGCTTGTTTCTAAAAACCCACTTAGTGCCTATGATATGATGATCTCGCGGACGAGGGACAAGTTCCCAAACGTCATTTCTTTTAAATTGATTAAGCTCTTCTTGCATGGCCATTAGCCAAAATTCATCAATCAAGGCCTCTTTGGCATTTTTAGGTTCTACTTGTGAAACAAACGCGAAGTGAGAACAAAAGTTACTTATCTTAGACCGGGTCATTACTCCCTTTGAAATGTCTCCCAAAATGTTGTCGATGGGATGGTCTTTTGAGGATCTCCAAGCTGTTGGAAGATCATTCACTTCAGCTGTCTTTTCTTCCTCAATTTCTTCATGACTTGTATCTTCCTCCTTCTCATGGGCAGCTGTTTTGGACTGATCAATTTCCTCAACAGCTTCCTTGAGTATGTCTTCTGTAGATACACCTGCGTCATCAAAAGAAATACCTTTTCCGACATTTTTCGGATAAGACTCATCAAAAGAAACATGAACCGACTCTTCAACAGTAAGTAAACGCTTATTATACACTCTATATGCTTTACTTGACATTGAGTAACCAAGAAAAATACCTTCATCCGCTTTTGCATCAAACTTCCCAATGTTTTCCTTACCGTTATTCAAAACAAAACATTTACAACCGAATACGTGAAGATGTGACAAGTTTGGTTTTCTTCCTTTCAAAAGTTCATAAGGAGTTTTGTTCAAAATAGGGCGAATTAAGATTCTGTTTAGGACATAACAGGCTGTGCTAACAGCATCAACCCAAAAGTATTTTGGTAATCCACCCTCATTAAGCATTGTTCTTGCCAACTCCTCTAAAACACGATTTTTACGCTCCACAACGCCATTTTGTTGTGGAGTGCGAGGGGCTGAAAAGTTATGCTCAATGCCATACTTGTCACAAAACTTCTCAAAGTGATAATTTTGAAACTCACCACCATGATCGCTACAAATTGTAACTATTTTGGAATTCATTTTGTTTTGGGACAGATTTGCAAAATTTTTAAAAGCAGAAAAAGTTTCATCTTTGCTATGAAGGAATATAGTCCAAGTGAATCTAGAGTAGTCATCAACTATTACAAAGCCATAGTAGTTTCCACCTAGGCTCTTTGTCCTAGAAGGTCCAAAGAGGTCCATATGGAGAAGCTCAAGGGGTTGTGAAGTTGAAATTACATTTTTAGATTTAAAAGACACCCTTGTTTGCTTTCCCATTTGGCACGCGTCACATAGGTGGTCTTTTGAAAATTTTATTTTTGGTAGACCAACTACTAGATCCTTAGATACAACCTTGTTTAGCAAATCGAAGTTAACATGAGCTAAACGTCTATGCCAAAGCCAAGAATCATCATTCAAGGTGACTAGACATTTAGTATTTGTTAACGGTACATCAAACAAGTCAAGCATATAGATGTTGTTTACTCTTACACCCTTAAACACAATGTTTTGTTCAGCATGTTCAATTATGCAGCAAGTTTTTGTAAACGAAACTTTATAGCCCATGTCGCATAGTTGACTTATGCTTAACAAATTGTGTTTAAGTCCCTCAACTAAATGGACATTTGAAATAGTAGTGGTGGAGGGATTACCTACACTACCTTTGCCGAGTATAGCTCCTTTGTTGTTGTCTCCATAAGTAACATATCCCTTTTTCTTTGCCTTGAAATCTATAAAAAGCGATATGTCACCGGTCATGTGCCTTGAGCAGCCGCTGTCAAGAAACCACCTTCTATCTACGGAGGCAAGGCACTCATCCTACAACATCAAAAGAGAGAAGTTGGTCCCCAATTTTCATTGGGTCCAAGAGGGTAAGTGTTAACATGGTTGCCTTTTGGCTTCCATTGATAAATACCTTTAGGGACTAGAAATCTCCTAAATTTGCATTTCTCAATGGTATGGCCAGCATGACAACAATAATGACATAAACCATGATGATGTGTTTGTTGTTTCTTGTTCATTGAATCCTTTAAAATAAAAGAGTATTTTGCATATGGAGGATTCAATGACTTCTTAAACAACTTGGGGTCAACGGCATAAGTAATTTTAGGTTGTAGCGCTTTCTCTAGTTTGACCTTAAGAGTGTTTACCTCTTTTTGCCAAACATAACAAGCGTCACAATACCTAACTCTACTACATCCGTCAATGTTAGTAGTTTTTGAATTTTCTGCAATACTAGTTTTCAATGCTTCTAAATCAATTTCAGCTTTGTTTACTTTACCTTCCAAAAAAGAGAAGATATGTTTGTCGGAAGCAAGTCGTTTAAAAGCATCTACAGCTTCGTTATGCAGTTTTTCAAAAGCTATTTTTAATTCCGAAAAAGACATAGAGGAGAAGTTATTGAAATAGGCTTGTTTTACCTTTTTGTCATTGCTTTTCTTCTTGTGGTAGGACTGAATTTTTGTGTGAGCCATAAGGCACAGATTTGCAGCTTCATCATCATCACTTGAGCTTTGTGTGCTTGATGAATCACTATCACTTTCCCATGCAATATACGCTCTTCTTTGCTTGCTGTACCCTTTTGGTGAGTCTTTTCTTTGGTCCTTATACTTCATAGGGCAGTCCGTTTTAAAGTGTCCGGATTTACCACAATTAAAGCATGATCCTCTTCCTCTACTCTTCTTGTTTTCTTCTTGTTTCGAATTTATGGATTATCTTCGAAACTTCATGAGATTTTTGTCGGAATGCTTGACTCCATTCTTTCGAATGAATCTATTGTATCTCCTTACAAACAGTCCCATTTCCTCATCATCCGAGTCTTTGTCACTACTTGAATCATTGTCGCTTTGCTCTTTTCGTGAGGACTTAGAGCTAGAAGCCACAAGAGCTATTGGCTTCTTCTCTCCCTCTTTGTCTCTTTTCTTCTCCTTTTCCTTCTTACTTTTATTCTCATATTTTTCAAGACTTTCCAAAGCTTGCTGATGTTCTTCCAGCTTTCCAAACAGTGTTGTAATCGTAAGTCTTGTAAGATCGTTGGCTTCCTTGATTGCTGTAACTTTAGGTTGCCACTCCCTGCTTAGACACCTGAGAATTTTATTAGTAGCAATTTCATTAGAAATAGGTTTTCCAAGAGCATTCAATCGGTTAGTTAGATGGGTGAATCTCTTTTGCATGTCGGAGATGGATTCTCCTTGTTTCATGCGAAAGAGTTCAAACTCTTGATTGAGTGTGTTAATGCGGGACTGTTTTACTTCAGTAGTACCCTCATGGGCAACTTCTAAAGCGTCCCACATTTCTTTAGCTGTCGTGCAATGTGATACTCGATAATACTCATCAACACCAAGTGCTGAAATTAACATGTTTCGAGCTCTCCAATCACACGACCACTTTTTTTCATCTTTCTCATTCCAATCATCTTCTGGTTTAGGTACTATGGCGCCAGCCGCATTAGTCATTGTAATTTGAAACGGACCGTTTTCAATGGCAGCCCATACTAACCTATCCACAGAATTTATATGAACTCGCATGCAGTCTTTCCAGTAGCCATAGTTTTCACCGTTGAAAATAGGCGCTCTATTATATGCCCCCTTTGGTTCAGAATCCATACTGTTACAGGCAGCCACAGAGCACCAGCGAACCGGCGCTCTGATACCACTTGTTAGACGGTGTGGCTAGTGATCGAGAGAGGGGTGAATAGATCACCTCTTTAAAATTAGCGGATTTAACGTTTAATCAGAGTTTTCAAAAACAGCGGAAAAAGCAGTCCCGAATCGACTTCCGTCTATTCTGAACTGCTACTAGAAAGCCGGACACGCAAGTACAGTTGCTGGATTTTAATGAGAATGACAGAAATAATACACACAGAATTTTAACAGATTGAATGCGCTTATCCTCAAATACTATTTCCAATGAACACAATCAAGTTAACCGTTTTGTCAAACAGTTGGTGTGTGAGTGTTTGATGATAAACAGCAATGGTGTATGACTAAAGGTTTTATTATCACTGCTGTCCAGAAATATGATCAATCACCACACACTAACAGAAATTGCAAAATAGTTTTGAAACGTAAAGAAGATTAAGGTAAGAGTACGATACGCAGAGATTTGTTAAGGAAGTTCCCCACGTCGTCCTCGCGTGTGGGTACGTCTCCCTCTCAATTTCAAATGAAATTGAGAACTTTTGATTATCAATTATTGCCGAATCCGTTGATACAAGGTTTTGATACAAAGACAGAATTTCTAAACTCCAAGAACCTCTTCTTGTATAAACCTTCACTTGATCTGAGCTCGATCAAGATTTTCCTGCACAAAGTTGCAAACAATTCACCGGTTCCACGACCTGCTTGCGAAATCCCCCGATCTCCAAACGCAACGCTGCGGCTGAATCTGTTCTGCAAATGTGACTCCCAAACCCTCAAGAACACACCAGTTCTTGAAGGACAAACCAATAGGTTTTTCCTAGAAACCCCCTTCAATCTTCGACTCAGCTAGATCCTCGATCGTTCCACTGCAACCCACAGCTAGATCCTTGATCGTACCACTGAACGTTATCTCAATGCTTCTTTAATCCAAAGAACAAGAATTGTTATGTGTAAATGTTCTTGAAGAAGAGTGATTGAGAAGATGAAGAAGATGAAGTCTCTTTCAGGTTTCTATGTGCTCACAAAACAATTGCTCCAACACTGCTTTTGATCTGTGTTCAATTGTTTTCCCTCAATGAATTCGTGTTGACCACCTGCTGTTGAAACCTGTATTTATATCCTTCAAGAAACAGTTGCTGTTATGACTTAAAACAACTCTGTGTATTGATACATAGAAGTGTGTATCGATGCATACTGTAAGTTGTATAGATTTTTGGTGAAATTAATTAATCATGTATCGATGCAGGAATCGTGTGTATCGATGCATGTGAATTTTACACTAATATGTATCGATGCCCAATGCGTATGTATCGATGAACAGGCTGACTCAAGTAGTCATGTATCGATGCAGGTGTCGTGTGTATCGATGCACAGAGTTTTTGGCCTTCCATGTATTGATGCATGGTTCGTATGTATCGATGCATACTGAACAAGAATTGTTTTGTGATTAATCACAGGCTACATGTATCGATGCAAAGGGTCATGTATTGATACATACTGACATAAAATGCATTTTAATTGTTATTTTAAAGGAAATTTTCAATGTAGGCTTATATGTGTGGTTATGCAACAATAGAATGGGATGAATTACAAAGTAAGAACACAAATATATCATGTAATGCAATGCACAACCAATTTGGATGATGATCACACAATTTGCTATCATTAAAAGTTAATTCAAGTTAAAGAATTCTTTCACACCTTATCTATTGCTGAGCCTTATAGGAAAATACTTTCTTCATTTGTCTCCTATAATGACGCGAAGTTGGCCATCGAGCATGGTGCAACTAATGGTTTGGGGAAAATGATAAAGATGGAAGATAATAAATCCCAGGCTGGTATAGGATATTCTTCCGGTGTTTCTAACGATCTTGGGCTGTTTCAAAGTGGAGGTTTCATCCATACCGATAGAGATCAAGAAGCTGCTGCCATCATTGAAGAAGATGCAGAGGAAGACCTCGGCAACTTTGTCATACCTGGAGGGATCTGCAATAACTGGGACGTTGTTGATGTTCAAACAGTTATCCATAAGTCAACGTAATATGTTCATTTTGTTTAAAAACCCTTCTCCCATTCCAAAAGGAGAAGTGATGACATTGTTGGCATAATTGATTAATACAATGATATTCATTCAATAATCGCATGTTAAATGTTTGTTTTTCAAATTATTTTTCATTTTTGCTTTTCGCATGAAATTGGTGATCACCATAAAACCCTAAAAAAGAGAATAAAATCAATTTTTCATCTGCATAATGATTTGCCTTGTTTGAATTCTGAAATCTCTTTTATATCCAAAATCATTATGCAGGTTGATCAAACCCATTGAACATAATGATCCAACACCATCCCCCAACTTTGAGTTCCCTGTATTTGAGGAAGAAGGAGATGATGTTGAAGAGATTCCTGATGAGATTACCCGTATACTTGACCACGAAGAGAAGATCATTCAGCCACATCTTGAGAATCTGGAAACAGTCAACTTAGGGTCTGAGGATTGTGTTCGAGAGGTGAAGATTGGGGCACTCCTGGAAGAATCTGTGAAGAAGGGGTTGATTGAGTTGCTACGAGAATATGTCGACGTCTTTGCCTGGTCATATGAAGACATGCCTGGTCTGGATACTGATATCGCGCAACATTACCTGCCTTTGAAGCCTGAGTGCGTGCCTGTGAAGCAGAAGCTCAGAAGAACTCATCATGATATGGCAGTGAAGATTAAAGAAGAAGTTCAGAAGAAAATTGATGCGGGGTTTCTTGTGACTTCTACATATCCTCAATGGGTGGCCAATATTGTGCCCGTGCCTAAGAAAGATGGAAAAGTCCGAATGTGTGTGGACTACAGAGACTTGAATAAAGCTAGTCCGAAAGATGATTTTCCTTTACCACATATTGATATGTTGGTAGATAATACAACTAAATTCAATGTCTTCTCATTTATGGACGGATTTTCCAGTTATAATCAGATCAAAATGGCACCCGAGGATATGGAGAAGACAACATTCATCACACCTTGGGGAACATTCTGTTATCGAGTTATGCCTTTCGGTTTGAAGAATGCCGGAGCCACGTATCAACGAGCTATGACTACCTTGTTCCATGATATGATGCACAAGGAGATCGAGGTATATGTTGATGATATGATTGTTAAGTCGAGAACGGAAGTTGAACATGTAGAGAACTTGTTGAAGCTTTTTCAGCGTTTGAGAAAGTACAAACTCCGCCTGAATCCAAACAAGTGTACATTTGGAGTCCGTTCCGGTAAGTTATTGGGCTTTATTGTCAGCGAGAGAGGTATTGAAGTTGATCTTGCCAAGGTCAAAGCAATACAAGAGATGTCGGCGCCCAAAACTGAGAAGCAAGTCCGAGGTTTTCTTGGCCGCTTGAATTATATTTCGAGATTTATATCTCACATGACTGCCACATGTGCGCCAATATTCAAGCTCCTCCCGAAAGATCAGTGTCATGATTGGACCGAGGATTTCCAGAAAGCCTTTGACAGTATCAAAGAGTATCTGTCCGAGCCTCCGATTCTATCTTCGCATGTTGAAGGGAGACTCTTGATTATGTATTTGACTGTTCTTGAAGACTCTATGGGTTGTGTTCTTGGTCAGCAAGATGGATCAGGGAAGAAAGAGTATGTCATATACTATCTGAGTAAGAAGTTAGATGACTGTGAGTCTCGATACTCAATGCTTGAGAAGACATGTTGTGCTTTTGCTTGGGCTGCTAAGCGTTTACGCCAATATATGTTGAGTCATACAACTTGGTTGATATCCAAAATGGATTCGATCAAGTATATATTTGAGAAGCCTGCTTTAACTGGGAGAATTGCCCATTGGTAGATGTTGTTATCTGAGTATGATATTGAGTATCGAGCTCAGAAAGCTATTAAAGGTAGTATCTTGGTTGACCATTTGGCGCGTCAACCAATTGAAGATTATCAGTCTGTGCAATATGACTTCCCCGATGAGGAGATTCTGTATTTGAAAATGGAAGATTGCGATGAGCCTACGCTCGATGAAGGGCCAGAGCCTGGTTCCCGATGGGGTATGGTATTCGATGGCGCTGTCAATCAATATGGAAATGGTATTGGGGCAGTGATTATTACTCCTCAAGGCACACACTTTCCTTTTACAACAAGGCTAACTTTCAAATACACGAATAATATGGCGGAGTATGAGGCCTGTATTATGGGGTTGGAAGAATGTATTGATCATAGGATCAAACATCTTGATGTTTATGTCGATTCGACCCTTGTTGTTAATTAGATTAAGGGTGAATGGGAGACGAATCAACCTGGCCTCATCCCATATAGAGATAACGCGAGGAGGATTTCAACTTTCTTTACTAAAGTTGACTTCCATCATATTCCTCGAGATGAGAATCGGATGGCGGATTCTCTCGCTACGCTTGCTTCAATGATTACTGTCAATTATTGGAATGAAGTCCCAAATATTACCGTGATGCGCTTGGATAGACCAATTCATGTGTTTGCAGTTGAGGAGGTGAAAGATGATAAGCCATGGTATTATGATAACAAGTATTTTCTCCAAAGTTAGACTTACTCGCCCGTGGCATCTGTTAAAGATAAGAAGACTTTGAGGAGGTTATCTAGCAGTTTCTACCTTAATGGTGATGTGCTTTACAAGAGGAATTTTGATATGGTTCTGCTTAGATGCATGGATAGACACAAAGCAGACCTGTTGATGACTGAAGTCCATGAGGGTTCATTTGGTACTCATTCCAATGGACATGCCATGGCGAAAAAGATGTTGAGAGCAGGCTACTATTGGCTGACAATGGAGTCTGACTACTGCAAGTTTATGAAGAAATGCCACAAGTGTCAGATTTATGCGGGCAAGATTCATATTCCCCCGACACTCCTGAATGTTATTTCCTCACCATGGCCTTTCTCCATGTGGGGAATTGACATGATTGGCATGGTTGAGCCTAAGGCGTCAAACGGTCACCATTTTATTCTCGTAGCCATTGATTACTTCACCAAGTGGGTTAAAGCGGCATCGTATGAAAACGTGACCAGGAAGGTGGTTGTGAGGTTTATCAAGAACCAACTCATATGCCGATATGGTGTGCCAGACAAGATCATTACTGATACTGGATCTAACTTGAACAACAAGATGATGAAAGAGCTGTGTAGTGAGTTCAAGATTGCACACCATAATTCTTCTCCTTATAGACCCAAGATGAATGAGGCTGTTGAAGCTGCTAATAAGAACATCAAGAAGATTATCCAGAAGATGGTTGTTACGTACAAAGATTGGCATGAGATGCTGCCATTTGCTTTGCATGGCTATCGTACATCTATTCGCACTTCAACAGGGGCAACCCCTTTCTCTCTTATATACGACATAGAGGTTGTGCTCCCCGTGGAGGTTGAGATCCCATTAATGAGAGTCTTGATATAAGCCAAGTTGACCGAGGCTGAATGGGTTCAGAGTCGTTATGACCAGTTGAACTTAATAGAAGAGAAGAGATTGACTGCCATGTGCCATGGTCAGTTATATCAGCAAAGGATGAAGAAAGCCTTTGATAAGAAGGTCAAGCCCCGTGTGTTCCGAGAAGGTGACCTCGTGCTCAAGAAAGTTTTGTCTTTCGCGCCCGATTCCAGGGGCAAGTGGACTCCAAGCTATGAAGGTTCGTATGTTGTTAACAGAGCCTTTTCAGGCGGTGCTTTGATACTTACAACTATGGATGGGGAGGATTTCACTCGTCCCGTGAATTCAGATGCAGTCAAGAAATACTTCGCCTAAAATAAAAACAGAATAGCTTGCTAAGTTGAAAACCCGAAAGGGCGACTTAGGCAAAAATGAGCGTCTCGGTGGATTGAAAACCCGAAAGGGCGGTCCAGGCAAAAGTTAGAGACATAAAAAATAAATATATATCCCGCTAGATTGAGTACCATACCCTGGGGCAATCTAGGCAAAAATTAGGGATTTTGGCAAGTAACTGCATCTTGACAAGACTTTGTTCTACAACTGTCATCTGTCAAAGATTCTCGCTCGGTCATCATCAACTGAAGCTTCAAATACATTGGATTCAGAGTTGGTGGAGAAATGGTCATTATGTTCAATGTAGCCTTTTTCCAATATATATCACCAATTTCAAATTTGTAAAGATCCATGGAGTCTTGCCATTTGCAGACTATCATTCCATCAAATAAATTTGAGCCTTTATCCAATTCTTTGCACTCTTATTTGTTTCTGTTCAACAAATGTTTGCATATTTTAATTGATAAATATCATTGTTTTAAATAAATAAAATTTTCACAAATTGTTTTTAAACAAAGTGAACATTCACAAAGATTGAAAAGGATAATTGGGACATCTTCGGTGCTCTCCCAAGGATAGTATGATCTCCAAAAGGGTAAGACATTTGTTCATATTCCTAGCATATCTGTGTTTCTCCTCATCATCTCTCAGGTTGTCTTCTCCGCAAGCGCAGAAGAAGATTATGCATCACCAAATTCCCCAGAGAGTCTAGAGTTTTGGTCCTGATTTGTTTAGAGTGGTATATTTGTAACACCACTCAGATCCCCTGGGAATCTGGGGTTCGGTCTTAATCTTCCGGCTCCCCAACAAGGCTAGATCTAGCATCTGTGTTATCAATTATATGGTTGTCATCCCTTGTGTGGATTGACTTAAAATCCCTTGTAGATTGATAAATTGATATGCTATATTTTTGGAGAAGTTGGTTTTTCCTTCATTCGAATTGGAAATCCTCCGCAGAGTGAGCAGAAACTCCCCTCATGAGCGGTTGGTTTCTAGCTTATTTCCATATGGATTCGCCTACATTGATCTCCAATAGGCTTGCCTCTTGGTCATCCTCAGCAGGGTTGTTCATCTTAGACCTCCCCAGTCTGGTCGCCAGCAGGTTATTCCCAGTTGAGCGCCTACAGTTTCCCCTTTAGTAGAGTGGGTGATGGAATGTTTATCTTCCTAGCAGAGCAGTATTTCCCTTTTTCTCGGTGGATATTGGCTTCTCCAGCAGTTTGAGGAAATGTGATGGTTATTAGAACTTCTGATTGGTGATTATTCCCCACAGAGTTTCATCTCTCTCCTTGATAATTTCCCCAGTAGAGTTGTTTCTATGATGGATCTTATCCGTGTTTAGCCTCCCTAACTAAGACCCTGCCTGATTTCAGGTTGGTGTTGGAACTTCGAAGAAGATGTGTTGATTCCTTCCCCAGCGGAGTGATTGGTTCTCTTTCTCCGTAGCAGAGATTTCCTTCTGTGGTTAGAAGTGAGTGTTGTTTGATGTGCTTCTATTTGGTGGTTGTTCCCCACAAAATTCCACATCATCCCCTGATAAGATTCCCAGTAAATTTCTTCTCTGTTTGATCTTATCTTTATCTCTGCGTATTGTTGGAAGATCCCCAACTTTGGTGATTGTGATCCCTTGCTTATTCCCAATAGCGGTCTCTAATCCCCGGTGATCCTGCTTGTTCCCCTAGCAGTAGTCTTTATTCCCGGCAGTGACTTCGCTCGATCCTCAGCTTGGCCTTTATCCCCTGCAGAGATTGGTGTTTCCTGGTATTTGTTTCCCCCACCAGATTGGATTTCTCCTGTGGGCCTGGCTTTCTCTTTTGAGACGTAGTACCAGATGTTTGTCCATTGATTCTTGGACCTGTTTGTGTTAGATATGTCTATTTGTCAGCATTAATCATACATAAACCACGCATATACATGCATAATTATAACATTCAGATATCAATGATTGCATTCTTTGCCATATATCTTGTTTTGTTATTTCCTGCTAATCGGTGATATATATATTTCCCAAGTAGATGTTGGTGTCCGATCTCTCCATATAGAGTCAGCCCCATAGGCAGAAAGTGTCTATCCTTTCTTCCATATTCCCCACTGAGTTATGTCCTCATCGATGATTTTTATTTCAGTTTCCTCCCAAAACATGTGTTGAGATGGAATTATTCCCCTAAGTTATATCCTCATTGGGTGAGTTTTGCTTCATTGTGTCTTTCTAGTTTGTTCCTAGATTGACTCCTCTTGTTATTTCCCCTGCACTTCCCCGTAGTTTAGATGAAAGATTGCTCAATAACCAGTAATTGTCCATCTTTTCCCCGGCGGAGTTATGTGGCCTTCTACCAAGTAACCGGTAGTTGTAAGTCCTATCTTTGTGGCTTTCTACCTAGTAACCGGTAGTTGTAAGTCCTACCTTTGTGGTTTTCTACCCAATAACCGGTAGTTGTAAACCCCATTTTATCCCCTTGTAGAGTTAACCTTGTTTTTGTTCATCTTAACCGATGACGGTTACTCTTTTCTGTGGTTTTCTACCTAGTAACCGGTAGATGTAATCCCATCCTTGTTGGTTATCTTTATCCAATATTCGGTATTGATATTCCTTCATTTTGAGTATTTCACCCAGTAACCGGTGATATATCTCTTAGATGATTGCTCTGATCAAGCAATTTATCTCTAGCGAGTCATCTTTCATTTACCCTTGTTGGGTAATGATTGTTTCTCCCATTTGATTGGTCATCATCTTATACCCAGTAGTCGGTATCTCGATGTCCTTTCATTTCGGTCGATTCATCCTTTATTAACCCAGTAACCGGTTGTGGATAATCTTCCATACGAGTATATTATCTATGTTCTGACGGTAACAGATAATATATCTCATGCACTCTTCAGTCAAGTCTTTTTCTTCCCCAATTGGGTAAGATTCGTATTTCCTTATGGAATCGAATGTCCATCCTGTAAATCGAGTCTGTTTTTTTTCAGTCCTCCTTTCGGATGATGAGTGTCTTGGAAATATTCCCCAATTCACGCCTGGTTGGTCACCTATTATATGCCCAGTAACCGGTATCCCTGGTGTTCCTTCCTTTTGCTCCCTATTATGACTTTTTGTCCCCTGTGGAGTCAGATTTTCCTGAGTTGAATATACCTTTTTAGGTTTTCCTCAAATGTTTTGGATGATTGATATCTCTCACCCTTATACCAGTATTAGATATTCATTATCCTTGAGCGTGTTGTCCTCTCACCCTTATACCGGTGTTTCGATCACATGTCTCTTTGAGCTTATTACCCAGTAACCGGTAATACCTCATTTGTTTCTTCCTCGGCTGAGTCCTTTATGGATGTTCCCAACTTGAGTCCCTTAGTGGGTTTTCCCCATTCCGAGTCCGGATTTTTATCCGAAGTATCCTTTGTGGATAGTTCTACTGTATTGCATATTCCCCAATACATGCATTTTGCGTCAGCTCAAGTCTTTCCATTGATTTATTTTCGTGGAATCCCTTCGTGTGTCCTAGCAAGTTTCAAGTCGTGACCTGCTCACGCATTTTTCCCCTTTATTCCCCAGTAAAGTCCCCGGATTCTCTGTCCCATTTATGAGTGTATTACTCATATGGATTTTTAGTTTCTCCCGATTTCTTTTTCCTTTGTGGACATATATCCCCATAGAGTATTTTACTTTTTCATACATACATTTGCATCATGAGGTCTCTTAGGGACCAAAATTCGTCTCTTTGTTATTATTTAAGCCCATTCTACCTCGTCGAGACAAAGATTTCAACCTTCATATCTCCGGATAGAATGACATTAAATAGGGGCATCTGTAAGACCCTAATTTTGACCCTAAGATCCCTCGTGACATCACATCATTGCTCATTGCATTTGCCTCAAGGATCATAGCATCTTGGCCCCTTAACCCTTGGGTTGGGACTTGTGTGAGTTGGTTTGAGACCACCAAGCATGCTTGAATTGTATATTATTGCTTTTCTTATTTTGTTTACTAACCAAAATCACAAAAATATGTCACTAACATCTTTTGTTTTGTAGCTTGAGCAATCATGTGACCCAAGGCTCCTAGGAGACCCCTATGCTCCTTGATGTGGCCAGATGAAGTTGAAGCAAGCATGAAAATGATTCCCAAAGCTCTAAATCATCATATATGCCTCCCAAGTATTTAAATTTGTCAATTTGATCAAGATAAACCAAAGGTCTTGAGGATTGTTTCCCAAGGAAACCCTAATTCAGATGTGCATCAACTGTGCCTTGCTCATGAAGCAACCTCAACCCATGCTCAAATGAAATCAAGGGAAGTTATTTCATTCATCCTTTTATGCATATTTGATCTTATGTGAGTGTCTTCAATCATCAACTCATCAAGGTTTGAAGTTTGGACTTGAGAAGTTGATCAGTCAATTCAACTAACTATTTTGAAATCCACTGAGACCTAACTTTTGATGTGTTTGTCAAATGGAGATGACACCAAGAGAACAAATGTTCCTAAGAACCCTATGAACAACTTTCATGTTCATCAAAAATCCATTTGAAACATGGAAGGTAATCATTCATTTCAAAACATTATAGGTCATTTTGACTTAAAACCTAATTTTGGGTCAACTTCCCAAGGACATAACTCCTTCATTTTTCATGATTTTGAGGTGGGATCAAATGAATTGGAAATTTTAAGATGTATAATTAATTTGTTTTGTTGAACAAATTTTCATAATCCTAAAAGAAACACATTTGATAATACAAAACATTATAGGTCACTTTGGACCAAAGTAATTGAAATGTGAAAAAATCCAACTTCAAGTGCCCATAACTTTCTCATGAAAAACCAAATGATGCAAATTTTAAGTCAAAATTGATTGTCTTGAACAGATCTACAACTTTTATGTTGGAGGTTTTGTTATTTGAGGCTTTCATCATTGAAACAGAAGGGCTTGAAGTTGGTCCATTTTGGAAAAAATCACATACACATGTTTTACACTTTGAACTTCATGGCCTATTTTCATAAATTTCCCCATCCCAAATGGATTTTTGTTCAACATAACAATTGTTCCTCATTTCAAGATCTTTCCAACCATTACCCACATGACTATGTTTCAATTTGGCAAAGTGCATTTTCGAAGAGGTGAAAGTTTATGTTCATTTATGGAAACTATTTGAAATATTTGTGCACAAGCCAATTCCATCAAAGTTGCACGTCCAAACCTGATCAATTACACTTCAGCATGCTAAACCAATTGCATTTGGGCCTCTCATGCGCCTGTACAGGCCCATGCATGGAGGCCCTCATTCCACATGCACATGAACTTTGCCTTGCTTGCATCAGCTTTCACTATAAATACAAGTGCTCAGCTTCATTCCAAACCAACCTTAAGGCACCTAATACTATGCAGAATTGGAATCCCACCCTTCACCTAAAGGAATTTTTCATTTCTTCTTGAATTTTTCAGTTTCAATTTTCAACTTCCTTGGTTGATTATTGAACTCTAATTCTTTAGCCTCACTTCCTTTCCATCTCAAGAACAAGCTGCATAAGAGAATTGGAGTGGATCAAGTGTTTGAAAGCTTCTCTTCAAAGGTTTTCCCTCAAACTGTTTTGATTCGAAACTCCATATATATTGATCACATCTTGTGTTTGTTGGTTCCTCTGAAGTCCTCTCATGAGAGGAAATTGATTGGTGTACTTAATTTCATGAATCCATCAAGTTCAGGTTGAACACCATAAACTTCCACCTCAGATTTCTCTTAATATAGTAATCTTGAGAGGAAGTTGATGGCACAAGGGTGATGTACATCACCCTAGCTTTTCAATGATATGAGGATCGTGCATTTTCATTAAGTTTTCATAACCTGCAAATGTCACCAGAGCTGGCATGCTCGCCGGAGAAGACGGTGGTGTACACCACCGTCCACCATGCCAGATTGAATCTGGACCATTGATTGCTATTCCAGATTTAATCTATGCCATCTAATGTTATGACCATTTTTAATACATTGTGTGTCGCCTTTGACTTTGGATCACCATGAGCGTGCGCATGAGGGCCTTTGGATGTGCCACCTCATTTATGAGCTTGATCCAACGTGCCAGGCTTTTTCAATTTTCTGGTTTTTCTATTCTATTTTCTTTTATTTCATTTTATTTCAAAAATTCATATCTTCTTCATTTTAAATCCAAAAAATATGAGACCAATTGCATTATTTCTCCTTTTAATTCTAGTTTCTGAAAATGATTTATAATATTTTTTATTTTTCCATTTAATATTTTTTGTGAATTTTCTCTTTTCTGGTCATTTTTAATTCATTTTAAATAGTTTCCAATATTCAAAAAATGCAAAAATATTTTCTTAACATCTTTGAATGATGATGAATCTATGAAAAATATTCTCATCAATTTCTTAATTGATTTGAGATTTATTTGAGATTTTAGTTCAATTATGTTATTTTTTATTCATTTTTAATTGTTTAAAATTAGTTCTGGTTTCTAAAAATGCTGAAATTTTTTGTTAAACTTTGTTTGACCTTGTTGAACTCAGGATGATCTATTTGGATTTTTCCAAGTTGATTTGAAATGGATTTGAAGTTTGTCCTTTAATTGTTTATTTGAATTCAAGTATTATTTTATTTCTCAAAAATACCAAAAATATTTTATTTGTTTCTTGACTTCTAAGCTTCATCTTGCTTCTGTTTACCATTGATTGACTTTGATTCTATTCATGTTTGATCAATGTGTGTTGGTTGTTTCATTTGAATTTCAATTTATGTACATTCTTCTTCTTCTTCTTCTTCTTCTTTTTTCTTTTTGATCAATGAGTTAATGATTGGTGGTTAGCCTTGACATATGAGGGGCTTAACCTTCTTTGATTCAAATCTAAATAATCTTGATCAAAGATCAAGTGAATGGCTTTGCATTAAAGATAGGTTGCTTCTTGGTCAAGCAAAAAACCTAAATCCATACAAGATCATTCTTCTTTTCTTTTGGCATGGCAAGTTGTAGGAGCTTGGCTTACTAGTCATGGTCTCTAACTTGTGTTTGTTGCCTATAGTTTTATTGACCGACCTCAGATAGGTGTGACTACTACATTAGTCCACTTACGATTGCTTAACATAGCGCTAAATTGCCTTATGGCACACTAACACTAACTACTAATCACTAACTTTTAATTCAAGCATTTAATTCTTGCAATTTACTTTAATGCAATTTAATATCTTGTTCATTAATTCATTTGCTTTTGCCCTTTGCTCACTTGAGCTCATGTTTATGTTAATGCAATTTGCCTTTTGCTCACTTGAGCACATAATTGTGTATATAGTATTGTGCTTGTTTTATTTTGTTTGTGTGAACCCAATGGAAATGGAGAAAAGGACTTAGACTTTAGGACCTTACCTATGCAAAAAATGGAGTCAAAGAGAAACTAGGCCTCATGCCTTTAGAATGCTATAAAAGAAGAAAAATGTCAAACAGAAACTAGGCCTCATGCCTTTAGAATGCTTAATCTTGAAGAAGACATGGAAAGGATCCTAATTTCTAAACTCACTCTTGTCCATTCTTTCTATTGCATTGTGGAACTTTTTGATTTGTGTGTTCTTGTGCGCTAGGGATCCCAAACTTGCCAAGTAGAAGAACCATTGTCATGAGCATCTAAAGTGAGAGATACAAAAGCCAATTGGAAGATTCCTAGGAGCTTGATTGTTATTTGCTTGATTGCTTGAGTTATTTTCTTATTGCTTGCTAATTCCAAAGGATGGGAGCAACTTGGATCATCACTATGATCTCAAGAAGGGAACTCCATGGTGGTTTTATTCCTCTTCCTTCATCTTTGCATGTTTATGACCTAGCCATTCTCTTCTTATCTCCACTCTAACCCAAGCCAAACTTTCGTGCAAACATTAACATTGTTTTCAAAAATTAGAAACCTAAGCACTATGCTTTTGATTTTTCAAACTCTTTTCATAACACTTATTTTGAATTGAATCTTAAGTCAACTTTGACCTTAGTTTGTAAATACTTTTCATTTGTAAATACAACTCACTCAATTGTTTTTGTGGTTTCAATGGCCACTTTTGCCTAAGCTTTTCATAAACACTAGCTATTAGGTTTGAGTTATCTTTGAGGATGATATAATACTCACTTATATCCTTATTGAAGCTCTCCTCACATGGTGGATTTGTGGTTTTAGGTTGAGTTTTCTCCCTTTGATAACAAAATACCTTAAGGCTTTTGAACCAATCAATTCACCAACTTATTTTGAGATTTTTACACCGAACTACGAGGTTTTGATCCTAATCTTTTTTAAAATGGTACGTAGGCAATGGGTTTATCCATTCAAACACAAAATTATAAATAATTTGTACATTCTTCTCTCATCTCCCCAATCATGTTTGCACAAATAATATTCACAAATACCAATCTACCTTACAACATTTGTAAAAAGGGCTCCCTTAGAGTACTAAGGATGTTTTGGGTGCTTAAAACCTTCCCATTGCATAATCAACCCCCTTACCCAGATCTCTGACATTTTTATTAGTTTTTGATTCGATAAAACTTCTCGGTTTTTGTTCGCTTTCTAACTTTTCCTTTGGATAAATAGAAGTGTGGTGGCGACTCGAATTGTATGATTTACTTTTGATTTAGTCAATAAATCTAAAGGTAACGAATACCCCGCTACACTTTAGGAATAACCCTTCTTTCTTCTCCCCACTCTAACCAAGCCAAAAATCATTTTCAAAACTTTGACTTTATTTCAAATTAGAAACCTAGGCCTTAGGCCCTTGACTTTTCAAAACCATTTTCATAAATACTCATTGTAAATAAACCTTAATCCAACTTTGACCTCATTTTATAAATAAATCTAACTTGTAAATACAACCCATTTAAACTTGTTTTTGTGATTCCAATGGGCACCTTGTTAAAACCTTTTCAAAAACATTAGTCATAGGTTTGAGTTATCATAGTGGTTGATGTAAATCTCACCTCATCCTTAGTGTTGGATTATAAGCCTTCCATGCTTATTATAGGGTTAACCCCTCACTAGCATGTTGAAGACTTCCTCACATGGTGGATTGTTAGTTTAGGTTGAGTTGTCTCCCTTTGATAACAAAAGACCTTAAGGCTTTTGATTAAAACCAATTCACCAATCGTTGAGGTTTTTACCCCGAACTACGAGGTTTTGATCCTCCTTTGTGATGGTACGTAGGCAATGGGTTCATCCAGTCAAAAAACAAAATTTGTAAATATAATCTATTCTTTTCTATTACCTCCAATCTTTTTGCACAAATCTTTTCACAAATACCAACTTACAACACATATTTGCAAAAAGGGTTCCCTTAGAGTACTAAGGATGTTTTGGGTGCGTAAAACATTCCGATTTCATAACTAACCCCCTTACCTAGATCTCTGACATTTTTATCAGTTTTTTATTTGAAAAAATTCTTACTTGGCTTTTGTTCTCTTTTTAGCCTTTCCTTTGGACAAATAAAAGTGCGGTGGCGACTCGAATTGTATGTTGACTTTTGGTTTAGTCAATAAACCTAAAGGTAACGAAAACCCCGCTACAGGATTAAATTCAAAATTTAGGAATTAATCAATTAGTAAGTCCTAATTAGATTTTAAATAGGAATTAATTTGTGTTCACATTTGGTCATTTTTGTGAAAAGACCATTTTACCCTTAGGGGTTATGTTGGGTATTTTGATCAACTATAACATGTTCCCTTAGGATTTTTAACATAGAAATTTTAATCAACTATAACATGTTCCCTTAAGGTTTGTACATAGAATTTTAATCAAGATTTTGACTAACCATGACATGAACCCTTAGGATAGTTTGATTAATTTCTAACCATTAGATTAAGTTTTGACCTAGTTTTCTAATCAAATTAAGCCCATGATTTAAATTGATCAAAAGAAATTTTGACCAATTAAATCCTTTGAACTTGTATAATCCCACAATCTAATTGAGTAACCAAAAGACCCTTGGTCACTTAATAAGACTTTTTCTTCTAAGTTGTGGAGCTCGAAGCCTCAAGTTAGATCTTCAATCAAGGCATCCTCAGTCACACCAAGCAGCGGATAATATAAGCACATCAAACGTGGCATCTTCAAAAGCTTGTCAAATCAAAGTTAGAGTTGTGTGGCATGAGCTTTAAGTAATAGAGAAGGAGTGGGACTGGAGAATTACTACCCCCATTCTGAATATCTTTGGGTATGAGACGAATGACCCAACGCTCATCGTATTCACCTATAATCATAGACTTTAGCACAATTTTAATCATACGATTGGTAAGTCTCTCTCTCTTCACAAAGAAAAGAAAGGAATACATCAACAACTTATCAATCATGAATCGAGTTATGCGATTACGAGCCTTAAGCAATGGAGAAGGAATGGGACTGGAGAATTCCTACCCCCATTCTGAGTATCTTTGGGTATGGGATGAATGAGCCAGCGCTCATCATATTCACCTCTATTCATAGACTTTAGTGCAGTTCGAATCGAACGATTGTTAAGGTCTTCATCCCAATAAACAAGAACGAAGATTCTCCTCTCTTCTTTTGAAAGTTAAGATAAGAATTACATGTCACGAGCCTTAAGTAGTAAAGAAGGAATGAGACTGGAGAATTCCTACCCCCATTTTGGGTATCTTTGGGTATGGGACGAATGACCCAACGCTCATCGTATTTACCTTTACTCATAGACTTTAGTGTGATTTTTATCAAATAACTATCAAGTCTACTCATTCTCCATTCTAATCATTTCAATTAATCATTCTATCATCTCTTCTTGCCTCCTTAATCACCTTGTTTTCAGCCCTAGTGGGTTGAAATACAAAAGCTCTGATTTCCTTATTGCACTATAAGGATGCGTAGGCAGGAGAACCCAGTTTCTTCGTGAGGTACTCTATTTATCAATCAATCATTCTTCATTCATTCAATCAATACCATCTTTTTGAGATAAATCATACTTCTCCTTGGACTCCTTGTACATACTTTTAGGATAATTTAGCGACAACCCACCTCATCAATCAAGAGTTGTTTGGGACTATGCCCAAACATTTAATTCAGTCTTTGTTTTTGGATTTACCCTATAGCGCCGGCCTTGCTAGCCCACGTACTGGTAAACGCCTACCTTGCTCTTTGGTTCAGAGTTTATCCCTTCCTTGGATCCAAGATAATCCATTCCTTGGATCTAAGATATTATTCTTATTTGATCTTGAACTATTGGTTCCTCATCCAGTGATACATTATTTATTATACTATACAACACTACAGTCATTCTTTGAAGTGGTGTTTGTCTTGTGAGTCCCTATTGCTTGGAAAAATACCTTTTGTTGCTGTTCTGTTGGTACAAGTTATACTTTTCATCACTGTATGTCTCTCTCTTTTTTCTCGTGGTTCCACGAACTACGATTGCTCTGACTTTCTCATTGCATAATGAGAATACGTAGGCACGAAGATGTGAAACCTTGGAGAGCATATTTCTAATTATTCCTCCTCCGCCTTAGGGCACCATTCATACTTTTCACAATCCGTTATCTACCTTCAATCATAAATCGTTCATCCAGTGACATACTATTCCTTTGAAATCGAAACACACTTCCTTTGGAATTCCATACACACCTTTTTAGGATGCTTAATGTAAAGTCTGCATTTCTACCTAGAGTTGTTTGGAACTATGCCCAAACACTTAATTCAGTCTTTATTTTTTGCTAATCACCTTATAGTGGTAGTCATTCTAGTCCAAGTATCGGTTAAAGTTGTTTCCCTCTATGGTACCAATCTCATTTCTCTTATGGATTCCAATACACTTTCACCTTTTGGTTTCAAACAATACTTCTTCAGTCACTTGCTACCAAATATTTATTTATGTGACTTTGGTCACTTCATTACGTTCTTCTCCATGATTCATTCATTTTCTACCTTCATTCACTCCATGTGATATATCAGTTATCTTCGAGCCAAATACACTATCTCTTTGTGCTCCTTCTTGCGTCCCCTTGTGAACCAAGAGATGTTTGGGACTATGCCCAAACACTTATTTTTTTCGTATTTTCGGCATTACCCTATAGCGGAAGCCATGTTATCCCACGTACTGGTAATAGCCAGCTTACTCTTGGGTTCACATTGTCACCCTTGTTGGAGTTCAAAACACTATCCTTTGGTTCAGACCATACCTTGATCACAATTCTTTTCACCTCCCACCACTAGTTCTCCGAACTACGGAGCTCTGAATTCCTCATTGCACTATGAGGATACGTAGGCATGAGGGCCCCAATCCTCACCGAGCACTTTATCTATTTCTCTTCCTTTTCCTATTCTTTTGCGAGTAATCTTTAAATATCACACCTATTCGAGTGAGAACAATAAAAACGGTTCCCATGGAGTACCATGGATGTTTGGGGTGCTAATACATTCCCCTTGCATAACCGACTTCCTTACCCAACATATCTCTTTCCCCTGGGTTTTATCGATGTTTTCCTTTTCCTTCGGGAATAAATAAAGTTCGATGGCAACTCTGTTTATGTTCGAGCGTGCGATACGTTCGGGTATATTTCCGCTAGCTTCGGTACTCAATAGGTATTTCAAATGGAGATAAGAAAAGAGAAAAAAGAGACCGCTAATTTGAAAACCAACAAATGCGACTTAGGCATAAGTTAAGGAGTTTCAACAAATCAAAGTGACAATAACTTGTAAGTCTGTTTGAAATGCAAAAGACGTAGATCTGAAGGATCACTCCAGCCATTATCAACAAAAGCAAAGTATTTTGGAATTATAGTTATGTGGGTGAATAACATTTGTTGTGCTCTAATTAAAGCCTAAAAATTTCCCACATTATCATTTTTATTTCTAGTTTTTGTTGTATTAATGAACTCTCTATATAGAATTACATCTTCATGTGTTGTCATTATGGGTATGCATTACATTCCTTCATAAATAATACAACCATATGTTGTGTCTTATTTATTAAAACTCATTGCAAAATGTCATTTATTTTTAATAAACATTGAAACATTGAAACGTTGAAATAAAAAAAAGCGTTAGAAAATATAAATACTTTGATGTTTGAAAAGTTATATGACACATAGATGACTTCCAACTATATGTCTAACTCACAAAAAAAAATCAAAGATCGTCAAAATTAGCAAGACACGATACAAAAACACACTTCCTTCAAAATAAATAGCACCAAACATCCAAGTAGCACTGCAAACTTGGGTCATTAAGAGGTATTTATGATCATACATATACCCTTAGAGTGTTCGAGATTCAAAGAGTAGGGGAATCAAGTAACTAACTCATTCCATGCTCAAATTAATCATCAAACCCTATGCACGCCTGCATTTCTACCATTCTAGCTACATTCCAAAAAAAATACATTTTAGTTTTGCGGGGTATTCGTTACCTTATGAGTTATTGACTAAATCAAAAGTAAGCATACAATTCGAGTCTCCACCGCACTTCTATTTATCCAAAGGAAAGGTTAGAAAGCGAACAAAAACCAAGTAAGAAGTTTTATCAAATCAAAAACTAATAAAAATGTCAGAGATCTGGATAAGGGGGTTGGTTATGAAATGGGAAGGTTTTAAGCACCCAAAACATCCTTAGTACTCTAAGGGAGCCCTTTTTGCAAGTGTGTATTGTAGGTTGGTATTTGTGAAAATATTTGTGCAAACAAGATTGGGGAGATGAGAAAAGAATATACATATTATTTACAATTTTGTTATTTGAATGGATAAACCCATTGCCTACGTACCATCACAAAGGTCGAATCAAAACCTCGTAGTTCGGGGTAAAAATCTCAAAATATTGGTGAATTGATTTGATCAAAATCCTTAAGGTCTTTTGTTATTAAAGGGAGACAACTCAACCTAAACCAACAATCCACCATGTGAGGAGAGCTTCAACATACTAGTGAGGGATCCACCCTATAATAAGTATGGAAGACTTATAGTCCAATCACTAAGGATAAGGTGAGGTTTACATCAACCACTATGATAACTCAAACCTATGGCTAATATTTATGAAAAAAAAGTTTTTATAAAAGGTGGCCATTGGAACCACAAAAACAACTTGAAGTGAGTTAAATTTACAAGTTAGAATTATTCTCAAAGTGAGGTCAATGTATGATTAAAATTCATTTATAATGAGTATTAATGAAAAGAGTTTGAAAAATCAAAGGCACAAGGCCTAGGTTTCTAGTTTTGAAAACAATGTCAATGTTTGCAGAAAATGAGTTTGGCTTGGGTTAGAGTGGAGAGAAGAAGAGAAGAGCTAGTCCTAAACATGAAAAGATGAGAGAAGAGATAAAACCCTTGGAGTTCCCTTTCTTGAGATCATAAAGATGATTCAAGATGCTCCTTTTCCTTTGGACTTAGCAAGCAATAAGCAATCAAAACAAATATTATATTCAAGCTACTTGGATCTCCACTTGGCTTGTCTCTAATGACTTGGCTATTCATGACAATGGTCCTCCTTACTATCTCAAGTTTGGAATCCCTATCACACAAGAACAAACAATCAAAACGTTCACAATGCAATAAGAGGAATGGACAAAGAATGAGTTTAGATTAGGGGTCCTTTGAAGTCAACTTTAAGATTTAGCATTCTAAAGGCATGAGGCCTAGTTGCTCTTCAACAAATTTAGCATTCTAAATGCATGAGGCCTAGTTGCTCTTGAACTCCTTTAAGCATAGGTAAGGTCCTAATTCTAAGTCCTTTCTCCTTTTTGCATTGGGTTCACACAAACAAAGACAAAACAAATGCAAAGTAACAATATATTTACAATAATGTGCTCAAATGAGCAAAAGGAAAATAGCATAAACATAAAATATGAGCTCAAGTGAGCAAAGTAAAAAGCAATATGAATAAATGAGCAAGAAATTAAATTGCATTAAAGTAAATTGCAAGAAATTAAATGCTTGAATTTAAAGTTAGTAGTCAATGGTTAATGTTAGTGTGTCATAAGACAATTTAGCGCTATGTTAAGCAATCGTAAGTGGACTAATATAGTAGTCACACCTGTCTGAGGCCGGTCAATAAAACTATAGGCAAATATACACAAGTTAGAGATCATGACTAGGAAGCCAAGCTCCTACAACTTGTCATGCCAAAAGAAAAGAAGAAAGGCCTTCTATGGATTTCAGGTTTTTTGCTTGACCAAGAAGCAACCTATCTTGGACACAAAGCAACTCACTTGATCTTTGATTAAGTTGAGTTTGATTTGTATCAAAGAAGGTTAAGCCCCTCATATGTCAAGACTAACCACAAATCATTAACTCATTGACCAAAAGAAAAAGAAAAAGAAAATAGATGAGGATGAAATGAACAAAATGAGAATTCAAATGGTATAATCAAAACACAATGATCAAATGTGAATGAAATCATCATCAACCAATGTAAAACAGAAGAGAAATGAAGATTAGAGGTCAACAAAGTCAAACATATTTTTTGGTATTTTTTGAATTAAAATAAAACATAAAATAAAATGAACAAAATTATGGTCAAACTTCAAATTCAATTCAAATCAACTTCAATAAGTCCAATTGGATTATCATAAGTCTAACATGGTCAAACAAGATTTGACAATTTTTCTCAACATTTTTTGAAAACATAAACTATTTTAAAATAATTAAAAACAAAGAAAAATAACACAAATGAATTAAAATCTCAAATAAATCTCAAATCAATTAAAAAATTGATGAGAATATTTTTCATAGACTTATCATGATCCACATGTTTTAAGAAAATATTTTTGGAATTTTTGAAAATCAGAAATTATTTAAAATGAATTTAAAACTATTAAAAACAAAATAATTCACAAAAAATATTAAATGGAATCACAAAAATAATAAAAATCAGGTTATGAAACTAGATTTTTAAAGAAATTTTTTGCAATTAGTCTCATATTTTTGTGATTCCAAATAAAATAGTTATGAATTTTTGAAATAAAAGAAATAAAAGAAAATAAAACAGAAATTAAAAAAATGCCAAAAATCCTGGAGCGCTGGATCCACTTCATTAATTGACGTGGACAAATCCAATGGCTCAGAGGCGCGCTTCCATGGTAGGCAAGAGTCAAGCGCAAAACACATTGGATTTAAAAAAGTCAAAAGAACTAAAGGCCAAGATTAGATCAAATGAGTGAGATCCAAGGGGCCAGGTGATTCCACTTGGGGACGGTGGTGGAAACCACCGTCTTCTCCTGTGGACTAACTGATTCCGGCCACCAGTTGTAGGTTTTTAAACCTCAACCAAAATGCACAAACGTAGTACCAAAATGAAGCTGGGGTGATGTACATCACCCCTGTAACCTTGGATTTCTCTCAAGATCTCTATTGAATGAGAAATCTGAGCTTGGATTTCTAGGTATGCAAACTGAAACTTCCCAAAACATGAAATCAAAGCCACCTCTGGCGTGCCTCTTGCACGAGGACTTCAGAAAACCATTTGAACACAAGCAATTCACATTATATGATGAGATTCATATCAAAACAGTTTGAACATCTACCTTTGAAGAGCAGCTTTATGAACCACGGTCTACTCAAACTCTTGCTTCCAATTTGATCAGGAGATGATGATGATGCAAGGCTTAGGAATTGGAACCTGGAGATCAACCAAGGAAGTTGAAATTCAAGTTTGAATTGAGAAAATGAAAAATCATAATTTGTTTAGTGAGGTTGGGTTTTTACTTCTGCAGAGTTTCAGGTTGCCTTGAGGTTCATATTTGAATGAGCCAATCATTGTATTTATAGCTGAGATGCAAGCAATGAGGTGAAGAACTCGTGTGCATGATCATTGGATCCTCCATGCATGGGCCTGTACAGGCGCATGTGAGGCCCAAAATCAAGTGAATTTGCAAGCTGAACTCATTTGAAGTTGGAATGGACGTGCAATTTGAACTACAATGGCTTGGGCATGAAGATTCAAAGTGAAATGCATAATTGGGCATAAATGTTCACCTCTTCGAAAGTCACACATAGCAAATCCAAACATAAGCATGTGAGTAATGGTTGGAAAGGTATTGATATAAGGAACAAAATCTATGTTGGGAAAAAATCCATTTGAAGTTTGGAAATTTATGAAAACTGACCTTGAAGTTTGATGTACAAAACATGTCTTTGAAAATTTTGCCAAAAGTGTCCAAATTCAAGCCCTTTTGTTTCAGTGATGCAAGCCTCAAATGGGAAAACCTCCAACATCAAAGTTTTATATCTTTTCAAGATGAAAATTTGGAATTAAATTTTGCATCATTTGGTATTTTGATGAGAAAGTTATGGGCACTTAAAATTGGACTTTTTCAAGATTCAATGGTTTTGGTCCAAAGTGACCTATAATGTTTTGTATTATCACATGTGTTTATTTTAGGATTATGAAATTTTGTCCAACATAACATTTGAATTAGAAATCTTAATATTTACAATGCAATTGGTCTCACCTCAAAATCATAAAACTTGAAGAAGTTAGGTCTTTGGGAAGTTGACCCAAAATTAGGGTTTCAGTCAAAACGACCTATAATGTTTTGAAATGAATGATGACCTTAAAAGTTTCAAATGGATTTTTTATGAACATGAAATTTGTTCATATGGTTCTTAAGAACATGTTTTATCTTGGGGTCATCTTCATTTGACAAACACATCAAAAGTTAGGTCTCAATGAATCTCAGTTTGGTCAGATGACTTGACTGGTCAACTTCTCAAGGCCAAACTTCAAATCTTGATGAATGAATGATTGCGGATACTCACACAATCTCATATATGCATAAAATTATGAGTTAAAGAACTTACCTTGATTGAATTTTATCATAGGTTGAGGTTGCTTCATGAGCAAGGCATAGTCAATGCACAGTTGAATTAGGATTTCCTTGGGAAACAATCCTCAAGCCCTTTGGTTTATCTTGATAAAATTGGCATATTGAGATACTTGGGAGACATATATGATGATTAAGATCTTTGGGAACCATTGTCATGCTTGCTTTCATCTTCATCTGGTCATTTCATTGAGCATAGGGGCCTCCTAGGAGCAAGGGCGCACCTGATCACCTGAGCTTCAACACAAAAGAGTTAGTGACATATTTTTAGGCTTTTGGTTAGTTAAACAAATAAGAAAAGCAATAATATACAATTCAATCATGCTTGTTGGTCTCAAACCAACTCACACAAGTCCCAACCCAAGGGTTAAGGAGCCACACATGCTATGATCCTTGAGGCAATGCAATGAGCAATGATTTGATTCCGTGAGGGATCTTAGGGTCAAAATTAGGGTCTTATAGATGCCCCTATTTAAGGTCGTTCTAGCCGGAGATATGAAGGTTAAAATCTTCGTCTCAACGAGGTAGAATGGGCTTAAATAATAACAAAGAGACAAATTTTGGTCCCTAAGAGACCTCATGATGCAAATGTATGTATGAAAAAGTTAATGCTCTGTGGGGAAATATGGCCACAAAGGAAAAAGAAATTAGGAGTAACTCAAAATCCATAGGAGTAATACGCTTACTAGGGAGACAGAGACTCTGGGGAGAAATAAGGGTAAAATGCGTGAGCAGGTCACGACTTGAAAACTTGCTGGGAGACACGAAGGGATTCCACGAAAATAAATCAATGGAAAGACTCGAGCTGATGCAAAGATGCATGTATTGGGGAATATGCCAATACAGCGAAACTATTCACAAAGGATACCTCGGATAAAAATCCGGACTCAAATGGGGATGTCCACAAAGGACTCAGCTGAGGAAGAAACAAAGAGATATTATCGGTTACTGGATAATAAACTCAAAGAGAGACATGTGATCAAAACACCGGTATAAGGGTGAGAGAACAAACATGCTCAGGGAGAAAGAATATCTAAGACCGGTATAAGGGTGAGAGATATCAATCATCTGAAACATCTGAGGAAAACCCAAAAGGTATATTTCAACTCAGGAAAATCTGACTCCACAGGGGACAAAAAGTCATAATAGGGAGCAGAAGGAAGGAACACCAGGGATACCGATTACTGGGCATATAATAGGTGACCAACCAGGCGTGAATTGGGAACATATCCAAGACACTCGTCATCCGAAAAGGAGGGCTGAAAAAGCAAACTCAATTTACAGGATGGACATTCGATTCCATAAGGAAATACGAATCTTACTCGATTGGGGAAGAAAAAGATTTCGACTAAGGAGCGCATGAGATATATTATCTATTACCATCAGAACGTAGATAACATACTACATGGAAGATTATCCACAACCGGTTACTGGGTTAATAAAGGATAAATCAACCGAAAACAAAGGACATTGGGATACCGGTTACTGGGTATAAAATGATGACCAATCCAAAGGAGAAACAATCATTACCAAGCAAAAAGGGTAAATGAAAGATGACTCACGGGGGATAAATTGCTAAGCAAAAGCAATCATCCGAAAGATATATCACCGGTTACTGGGTGGTATACTCAAAAATGAAGGAATATCAATACCGAATATTGGATAAAGATAACCAACAAAGAGGGGATTACATCTACCGGTTACTGGATAGAAAACACAGAAATAGGACTTACAACTACCAGCTACTGGGTAGAAGGCCACAAAAATCACTGGGGAAAAGGATGAACAATTACTGGTTACTGAGCAATTGAACAACTAAACCACCGAAAAATTGCAGGGAAATAACAAGACAGGAGTCAGTCTAGGAACAAACTAGAAAGACACAATCAAACAAGACTCAACCCAATGAGGATATAACTCAAGGGAGTAACTTCATCCAGATACATAAATGGGGAGGAAACTGAAACAACAATCATCCACGAGGACATAACTCGGTGGGGAATATAGAAGGACATTTCACCAATAGCAGGAGATAACAAACAAAGATATATGGCAAAAATGCAACATGAATATCTGAATGCTATGATTATGCATGTATATGCATGGTTTATGTATGATTAATGCTGATAGACAGACATATCTAACACAAACAGGTCCGGGAATCACTGGACGGACATCCGATATAACATCTTAAAAGAGAAAGGCCAGGCCCACAGGAGAAATCCAATCTGGTGGGGAGCATCAAATACCAGGAGATACCAATCACCGCTGGGGACAAAGGCCACCGTTGGGGATCAGAGACCGCTGCTGGGGATCAGAGACCGCTGTCGGGGATAAGCAAAGTCTCAGCTACCAACTGCTGGGGATCTTCCAACAATCTTCAGGAACACGCAGAGATATCAATAAGATCTATCACAGAAGAACTCTACTGGGATCTTATCAGGGGATAATGAGAAATTCTGTGGGGAATAACCACCAAACAGAAACACATCAAGCGAGCATTCTCTTCTAACCGCTGAAGAGACATCTTTGCTTCCAGGAGAAGGAACAAATTGCTCCGCTGGGGAAGGAAACAACATATCTTCCTCAAAATTCCTCAATACTGGAAAATGTCTTCCACTCAGAGGGGATACCAATGTCAAACTAGGATCAGGCAATGTCTCAGCTAGGGAAGCTACATAATCACTGCCAGGGATTTGCTGTTGAACAGACGAAAAAATCCATCATAGAGGAAACTCTATTGGGGAGCTCAACACGGATAAGATTTCGTTGTAGAAGAAACTCTACTGAGGAACTTATCGAGGAATGATATGAAACTCCGTGGGGAACAACCACCAAACAGAAGCTCTATCGATCCAAACAAATCCTTCTCAAATGCTAGAGAGACATCTATGCTAAGTAGAGAGAAAACCATTGCTCCGCTGGGGAAGGAAATAAACATCTTCTCCACCAGCTCAACTTAGAGGAACTTTCCAATAAGGAGGGGAAAAACAAATCATCAGGCTCTGATCAGGCAACTCCTCTAGGGATAGACTGTAGGCACTCCAACTGGGGACAGTCTACTGTGAGAAACCCTTCTAGGGATGAGTTGTAAGCAAACTTGTTGGGGAAGACTGCAAGCCAACCTGCTAAGGATAACTACAAGTATCTCCGGAGGAACTGTCTTGGCTGAATTCTCCATCAACACGCATCATGCTAGGGATAAAAAGGGGAATAAACCCTTCACTAACTGCTCCAAGCAACTACAACTAAGGAGATATCTGAAAGATAGCTTTGCAGATAACTCACGCTTACTCTGCTGAGGACTTCCACTCATGCTAGGAATTTCTGCTCACTCTGTTGGAGATTCCTATTTATGCCGGGGGAAGACCAACTTCCTCGTGAATGGGTGGCATATCAACTTTTATCAATCTATAAGGGATTTTAGGTCAGTCCACACACGGGATGACAATCATATAATTGATAAAACACAAATGCTAGACTCAGACTCTCTAGGGAGTTAAGGATGTTTGAGATAGAGGTATACACATCTCTAAGAAGATCAAGGCCAAAACTCCAAACTCTCTGGGGATTTGATGATGTATCACCCTTCTCTGAGCTTGCTGAGGAGACAACCTGAAAGATGATGAAAAGGATACAAACATGCCAGAATATGAACAAATGTCTTACCCTTTCGGAGATCGTACTATCCTTGGGAGAGCACTGAAGACATTCCAATTTTCCTTTCAGTCATTGTGAATATTCACTTTGTTTAAAAACAGTTTATAAAAAACTTTATTTGTTTAAAACAATGATATTTATCAATTAAAACATGCAAACATTTGTTAAGCAGAAACAAATAAGAGTGTAAAGAATTGGATAAAGGCTCAAATTTATTTGATAGAATGGTAGTCCGCAAATGGCTAGACTCCATGGATCTTTACAAATTTGAAATTGGTGATATATATTGGAAAAAGGGCTACATTGAACATAATGACCATTTCTCCACCAACTCTGAATCCGATGTATTTGAAGCTTCAGTTGACGATGACTGAGCGAGAATCTTTGACAAACGACAGCTTGTAGAACAAAGTCTTGTCAGGATGCAGTTACTTGCCAAATCCCTAATTTTTGCCTGGATTTCCCCAGGGTGAGGTACTCAATCTAGCGGGATATATATTCATTTTTTTATGTCTCTAACTTTTGCCCGGATCGCCCTTTCGGGTTTTCAATCCACCGAGACGCTCATTTTTGCCTAAGTCGCCCATTCGGGTTTTAACTTAGCGAGCTATTCTATTTTTATTTTAGGCGAAGTATTTCTTGACTGCATCTGAATTCACAGGACGAGTGAAATCCTCCCCATCCATAGTTGTAAGCAACAAAGCACCACCTGAAAAGACTCTCTTAACAACATAGGGACCTTCATAGTTTGGAGTCGACTTTCCCCTGGAATCGGGTGCGAAAGACAAGACTTTCTTGAGCACGAGGTCACATTCTCAGAACACACGAGGCTTGACCTTCTTATCAAAGGCTTTCTTCATCCTTTGTTGATATAACTGACCATGGCACATGGCAGTCAATCTCTTCTCTTCAATCAAATTCAGTTGGTCATAATGACTCTGAACCCATTCAGCCTCAGTCAACTTGGCTTCCATCAAGACTCTCATTGATGGGATCTCAACCTCCACGGGGAGAACAACCTCCATGCCAAATACAAGAGAGAAAGGGGTTGCCCCTATTGAAGTGCAGACAGATGTACGATAGCCATGCAAGGCAAATGGCAACATCTCGTGCCAATCTTTGTACGTAACAACCATCTTCTGGATAATCTTCTTGATGTTCTTGTTAGCAGCATCAACAGCCGCATTCATCTTGGGTCTGTAGGGAGAAGAATTATGATGTGCAATCTTGAACTCGTTACACAGCTCTTTCATCATCTTGTTGTTCAAGTTAGATCCATCATCAGTAATGGTCTTGTCTGGCACACCATAACGGCATATAAGTTGATTCTTGATGAACTTCACAACCACTTGCCTGGTCACATTTGCATATGATTCCACTTCAACCCACTTGGTGAAGTAATCAATTGCTACGAGAATAAAACGGTGACCGTTAGACACCTTTGGCTCAATCATGCCAATCATGTCAATTCCCCACATGGAGAAAGGCCATGGTGATGAAATAACATTCAGAAGTGTCAGGGGAATATGAATCTTATCCGCATAAATCTGACACTTGTGGTATTTCTTCACATACTTGCAGTAGTCAGACTCCATTGTCAGCCAATAGTAGCCTCCTCTCAACATCTTCTTTGTCATAGCATGTCCATTGGAATGAGTACCAAAGGAACCCTCATGGACTTCAGTCATTAACAGGTCTACTTCGTGTCTATCCACGCATCTGAGCAGAACCATGTCAAAATTCCTCTTATACAGCACATCACCATTGAGGTAGAAACTTCCAGATAATCTCCTCAAAGTCTTCTTATCTTTAAGAGATGCCCCGGGCGGGTAAATCTGACTTTGGAGAAAGCATTTGATATCATAATACCATGGCTTATCATCTTTCACTTCTTCAACTGCAAATACATGAGTTGGTCTATCCAAGCGCATCACGGTAATATTGGGACTTCATTCCAGAATTTCACCACAATCATTGAAGCAAGCGTAACAAGAGTATCTGCCATCCGATTCTCATCCAGAGGAATGTGATGGAAGTCAACCTCAGTAAAGAAAGTTGAAATCCTCCTCGCATAATCTCTGATTCGTCCCCCATTCACCCTTAATCTGATTAACAACAAGGGCTGAATCACCATAAATACAGGCCTCATACTCCGCCATATTATTCGTGCATTTGAAAGTTAGCCTTCCTGTAAAAGGAATATGTGTGCCTTGAGGAGTAATAATTGTAACACCCCAAACTGCTTTTAGGATTATCGACTGACCCCGACTGACCCCACAAACCAACACGAGTCTTTTCAGCATGTTTTGACCTCACTCACACACTTTTCGAGAAACTTCCCAGAAGGTCACCCATCCCAATACTACTCCAAGTCAAGCACGCTTAACTATGGAGTTCTTATTGGTTAGGCTACCGAAAAGAAGATGCATCTTGTTGGTATAGGTAGTACCAATTAATCCTTATAAGCCTTCATCCAACCATGCAGTCCGATACCTGCATAGCCTCAGGATCCCTCTCATTTCGATGTGAATTCGGTTTTTCCCCTAGAAGCTGCTAGGAGTGTCTCATTGTCATGCATCATGCATCGACAACCACTCCATCGCCCTCGGATGTTACATGTAACCACTCTTCGGCCTCTCCGACCTCGGGTGTTACATGCCCACCAACTTCCGCTTGGTTCGGCCCCGAACCACATCGTACTGGGAGAGGTTTTGGCTCTGATACCATTTGTAACACCCCAAACTGCTTTTAGGATTATCGACTGACCCCACAAACCAACACGAGTCTTTTCAGCATGTTTTGACCTCACTCACACACTTTCCGAGAAACTTCCCAGAAGGTCACCCATCCCAATACTACTCCAAGTCAAGCACGCTTAACTATGGAGTTCTTATTGGTTAGGCTACCGAAAAGAAGATGCATCTTGTTGGTATAGGTAGTACCAATTAATCCTTATAAGCCTTCATTCAACCATGCAGTCCGATACCTGCATAGCCTCAGGATCCCTCTCATTTCGATGTGAATTCGGTTTTTCCCCTAGAAGCTGCTAGGAGTGTCTCATTGTCATGCATCATGCATCGACAACCACTCCATCGCCCTCGGATGTTACATGTAACCACTCTTCTGCCTCTCCGACCTCGGGTGTTACAATAATCACTGCCCCAATACCATTTCCATATTGATTAACAGTGTAACACCCCGATAAAATATGATAATTATTTAATTTAAGCTTAATAGTATATTATGATGATAATATGAATGAGAGGGTATTATTTTTCAAAATAAAAGATAAACCATTCATATATATTATTATTAATATATTTATTAATTTAATTAAATAATTGGAATATTATTGGATTATTATTATTGGAATAATAAAGTTGGAATTGGAACGATTTTTGGAATCAGTAAAGAGTCCCATTTAGCAAAAAGGTTTTTACACGTGAAAACAGAGAACACGTAATTTTTGGGGGAAAAGAGAAGAAACTGAGAAAGGGAGAAGAAGAGGCTAGGGCTCAAGAGGAGAATTCACGATTGTTGAAGGTCAAAGAATCAATTGCTAGGAACTCAGGTAAGGGAGGTTTATCGTCGTTTAATGGGTATTATGGGTTAACATGTAATGGGTAGTAATAAGCCATTGAATCGACTCTAATTAGGTTTTGATAAATACCTTTGAATTGTGATGAATAAATTACGTTAAAACTGTGAATGAAACTATAATTGGATGAGTCGTAATTTTCTGGACGTGTAGCTTTTTACGGAATCGAAATCGGAGGTCCGGAAGTCCTCCAACGGCGAAAAATGCGGGTAATTCTGCATTTTGTTCGTGTTAGCGCAGGAAAAGCATATTCTGTCTTGCGTTAACGGGTTAACCCAGGGCGTTAACAGGTTAACACTGTTATAATTTGCCAAAAAACATATTCTGTCTTGTGTTAACGGGTTAACCCAGGGCGTTAACAGGTTAACATTGTTGAAAAACTGTTAGAATTGCATTCTGTCTTGCGTTAACAGGTTAACCCAGGGCGTTAACCGGTTAACACTGTTGAAAAACTGTTAAATTTGCATTCTGTCTTGCGTTAACGGGTTAACCCAGGGCGTTAACCGGTTAACACTGTTGAAATACTGTAAAAAGTGTATTCTGTCTTGCGTTAACAGGTTAACCAAATGCGTTAACAGGTTAACACTGTTTGAAAAGTGAAAAATTGATATTTAAATATTGTGTACGTTTTGGAATGGAATTATGTGTACATATTTGATGATTGGCCTATATTGGTGAATGATATATTGCATGTATGATATAGTAGGGATCATTTCCCGTTGTTTTGAGCAGTATAGGTATTAGTAGAGTGTGCTAATACTGTGATTTATTATTTGGCATGACATGATATGATTCTGTGATAAATATGCTGATGATGTATGATGGTATGCATAATGCTGTGAATATATCTATTATGTATGCAATTGTGGATGGACTGTTTATGGCTTAGAGTGTGAGCATATGTCCATTGTGGATTGTTGTTGATGTTTGCATGCTAGGTGATTTAGCGTGCATAGCATAGCCTTTATGGTGGTAGCTAATTCCCATGGTGAGGAATTAGTGAGTGAGTCACTAGGTCTCAAATGAGTGGGACTAGTGAGCTTGGTAGACGTATCTGGGTTTGATCGGTGAGGGTGAACTATGTGTTCACGAATAGTCGGTACCGCATGCATGGAGTCTCATTTCATAATGTATGGATGGCGTATAATATGAATGGATGTATTCCAATATTATACGTGTGTTTTGTGTTTGTGTTGAGTATGATTATGAGTTGATGTTGCCGTTGCTGAATGTGTGATATGATTAGGGTGATGAATGTGTTAATTTACTTAACATTACATGATATTTTATAATGCTTATTATATCGATTGAGGAACTCACCCTTACAACTATGTTTCAGGTAACGAGCAGTGATTGAGTAGAAGCTAGTGCTTGGAGTCTAGTGTAGTTCCTTAGTGGGTCATGCTCTGGTAGATGTAACATCGGGACGGGATGTTTTACCTGTTTTCATTTTTGGTTGTTGAACAATTTTACATGCAATGTGTTACATGGCTTGCATGTTGTTAGATTTCTATCCGCTGCGAATTGTGCAATGTTTTATTTTGATTAATAAATGAGCATGATAAGTTATTTTGGTGAATGGTGTGAAGTGTCAAGTGTGACACCCTGAAATTGCATATCTACTCTGATTCATATTTTGTTGTTTTAATTAATTATTGGGGTATTTAGAAGGGTGTTACATTAGTGGTATCAGAGCATAGTCGGTCGAGTCGAGTCGTAATTATTCTGTTTCCCTGTATGTGATAGGTGTTGTGTAACCCTATCAGTACTTATTGTTTTAGCTTGTTGGGTTTTCAGAATAGAGATGGCTGGAAGAGGTAGAGACGATGCTGCGATTGCTGAGGCTCTGGGTATGCTAGCTGGAGTACTTGGAGGGAATCCGAATGTTGTGGGATTGGGAGCTGCTCGTCAATTGAGTGAGTTCCAGAAGAACAATCCTCCAATGTTCATGGGAGCATACGATCCAGATGGTGCTCAGAAGTGGTTGAAGGAGATTGAGAGGATCTTCCGAGTGACTGAGTGTGCCGATAACCAGAAGGTCAGGTTCGGTACGCATATGCTGTCAGAGGAAGCAGATGATTGGTGGGTTGCTGCCCGCACTGAGTTGGAAGCTGCTGGGAGTGCTGAGATCACTTGGGCGGTGTTCAGAGAGAGATTCCTGAGGAAGTACTTTCCAGAGGATGTCAGAGGAAAGAAAGAGATAGAGTTCTTAGAATTGAAGCAGGGCAACCGGTCTGTTACTGAGTATGCTGCTAAGTTCACAGAGCTGTCGAAGTATTACACTCCCTATGATGAGGCTACTGGGGAATTTTCAAAATGTGTGAAGTTTGAGAACGGGTTACGTCCCGAGATCAAGCAGGCTATTGGGTATCAGCGGATTAGAGTGTTTTCTGACTTGGTTGACTGTTGCAGGATTTTTGAACAGGATACCAAGGCCAGAGCGGAGAGCTATCAGCAGAGGGTTGATAGGAAAGGCAAGAATCAGAATGATCGTGGGAAGTCGTATGCAGCTGGCAAAGGTTTCCAGAGACAGAGTGGGATGAAGAGACCTAGTGGGGGAGACTCCAGTGCCCTTGCTAAGTGTTACAGATGTGGTCAGGCTGGACATCGTATCCATGAGTGTACCAGTACTGAGAAGAAGTGTTTCAAGTGTGGCAAAGGTGGTCACTTGGCTGCAGAGTGCCGGTTGAAGACTATGACTTGTTTCAACTGTGGAGAGGTGGGTCATATCAGTCCACAGTGTCCTAAGCCGAAGAAAGAGAACCAGTCGGGAGGCAAGATCTTTGCTTTATCGGGTTCTGAGACTTCTGCAGATGATCGTTTGATCCGAGGTACGTGTTATATTAATGGCTTTCCTCTTGTGGCTATTATTGACACAGGTGCGACTCATTCCTTTATATCTTTGGATTGTGCTGTGAAACTTAAATTAGAGATATCTGAGATGCATGGGAGTATGGTGATTGATACTCCTGCGAAGGGTTCAGTGACTACTACTTCAGTTTGTTTAAATTGCCCTTTGAGTATTTTTGGTAGAGACTTTGGGATGGACCTCGTGTGTCTTCCACTAGTGCAGATTGATGTTATCCTGGGTATGAACTGGTTGGTGTTTAACCGAGTTTATATCAACTGTTTTGATAAGACTGTGATCTTTCCTGAGATTGAGGAAGGAAAGAGTTTGTTTCTATCATCAAGGCAGGTGAATGAGGCAGTAGCAGATGGGGCAGAGTTGTTTATGCTGTTAGCGACTTTGGAGGCTAAGGATAAACTGGTGATTTGCGATCTAGCCGTGGTGTGTGATTTTCCTGATGTGTTTCCTGAAGAAGTGAATGAATTACCGCCAGAGCGTGAAGTTGAGTTCTCGATTGATTTGGTACCTGGTACTAGGCCGATATCGATGGCTCCGTACCGTATGTCTGCTGTTGAGTTAATTGAATTGAAGAGTCAGCTGGAAGATCTGTTGGATAAGAAATTTATTCGTCCGAGTGTGTCACCGTGGGGCGCACCAGTGTTATTGGTTAAGAAGAAAGAAGGTACTATGAGGTTGTGTGTGGACTACAGGCAACTGAATAAAGTGACGATCAAGAATCGGTATCCTTTGCCGAGGATTGATGATTTGATGGATCAGTTGGTTGGTGCGAGTGTGTTCAGCAAAATAGATTTGAGATCAGGGCATCATCAGATACGTGTGAAAACTGAGGATATTCAGAAGACTGCTTTCAGAACAAGGTATGGACATTATGAGTATTCTGTAATGCCTTTTGGTGTGACTAATGCGCCTGGGGTATTTATGGAGTATATGAATAGGATTTTCCATCCGTACCTAGACAAGTTTGTTGTGGTGTTTATTGACGATATTTTGGTGTATTCGAAATCTGAAGAAGAGCATGCTGAACATTTGAGAGTGGTTTTAGGAGTTCTACGAGAAAAGAAGTTATTTGCTAAACTGTCCAAGTGTGAATTTTGGTTAGAAGAGGTTAGTTTTCTTGGTCATGTGGTTTCAAGAGGTGGTGTTGCTGTTGATCCTTCTAAGATAGAAGCGGTATCTAAGTGGGAAGCTCCGAAGTCAGTTTCTGAGATAAGGAGTTTTCTTGGACTTGCAGGTTATTATAGGAAATTCATTGAGGGATTTTCTAAGTTGGCGTTACCGTTGACGATGTTGACTAGAAAGGGGCAAGCGTTTGTTTGGGACTCAAAATGTGAAGAAGGTTTCCAAGAGTTAAAGAGAAGGTTAACTACTGCTCCTATTCTGATATTACCAAGTCCGTCGGAACCATTTGAGGTTTACTGTGATGCTTCATTGTTGGGTTTGGGTGGTGTTTTGATGCAGAATAAGCAGGTTGTAGCTTATGCTTCGAGACAACTGAAGGTTCATGAGAGGAACTATCCGACACACGATTTTGAGTTGGCAGCTGTGGTATTTGTTCTGAAGTTATAGAGGCATTACTTGTACGGGTCAAGATTTGAGGTTTTCAGTGACCATAAAAGTTTAAAGTATTTGTTTGATTAGAAAGAACTGAATATGAGACAGAGGAGATGGTTAGAGTTTCTGAAGGATTATGACTTTGGTTTGAATTACCATTCGGGTAAAGCAAACGTAGTGGCTGATGCATTGAGTCGGAAATCATTGCATATGTCTATGTTAATGGTTAAGGAATTGGATTTAATTGAGCAGTTTAGAGACTTGAGTTTGGTGTGTGAGAGTACTCACAATAGTGTTAAATTGGGAATGTTGAAGTTAACGAGTGGTATTCTGGATGAGATTAGAGAGGGTCAGAAATCCGATATGCTTTTGGTTGATAAGTTGACTCTAGTGAATCAAGGTCAAGGTGGTGAATTCAGAGTTGATGAGAATGGTGTTTTGAAATTTGGTAATCGGGTGTCTATTCCGGATGTTACCGAACTTAAGAAGAGTATTCTTGAGGAAGGACATCGTAGTGGCCTGAGTATTCATCCTGGGGCTACGAAGATGTATCATGATTTGAAAAAGTTATTTTGGTGGCCGGGAATGAAAAGAGAAATTGCGAGTTTTGTTTATTCTTGTTTGACTTGTCAGAAGTCAAAGATTGAGCATCAGAAGCCGTCTGGGCTAATGCAACCGTTGGCTATTCCAGAGTGGAAGTGGGATAGTATCAGTATGGATTTTGTTTCTGGTTTACCGAGGACAATTAAGAATTTTGAAGCTATTTGGATGATTGTTGACAGATTGACAAAATCGGCTCATTTCATTCCGATCAGAATGGATTATCCGTTAGAGAGATTAGCTGAGTTGTATATTGAGAAAATTGTAAGTTTGCATGGTATTCCGTCGAGTATTGTTTCGGATAGAGATCCTAGATTTACATCGAAGTTCTGGGAAGGTTTGCAGAGGGCTTTGGGAACTAAGCTGAGATTGAGTTCTGCATATCATCCGCAGACTGATGGTCAGACTGAGAGGACGATTCAGTCACTGGAGGATCTTTTGAGGGCTTGTGTTTTGGAAAAGGGAGGTGCTTGGGATTGTTATTTACCTTTGATTGAGTTTACCTACAACAATAGTTTTCATTCGAGCATTGGTATGGCACCGTTTGAAGCTTTGTATGGTAGGAGATGTCAGACACCTTTATGTTGGTATGAGTCCGGTGAGAGTGTTGTGGTTGGACCGGAGATTGTTCAACAAACTACGGAAAAGATTAAGATGATTCAGGAGAAGATGAGGATTGCTCAGAGTCGTCAGAAGAGTTATCACGACAAGAGGAGGAAGTCACTTGAGTTTCAAGAGGGAGATCATGTGTTTCTTCGTGTTACTCCGATAACTGGGGTTGGTCGAGCTTTGAAGTTGAAGAAGTTGACACCTCGATTTATTGGTCCTTATCAGATTTTGGAGAGGATAGGGGAGGTAGCCTATCGTATCGCTTTACCGCCGTCACTTGCGAATTTGCATGAGGTTTTTCATGTGTCTCAGTTGAGGAGGTACATTCCTGATCCGTCGCATGTGGTCCAAGTAGATGATGTACAGGTGAGAGATAACCTGACTGTGGAAACATCACCTATGAGGATCGAGGATCGAGAGTTGAAGCAGTTGCGGGGTAAAGAGATTGCCTTGGTAAAGGTAGCTTGGGGAGGACCAGCAGGTGGCAATGTGACTTGGGAACTTGAGAGTCAGATGAAGGAGTCTTATCCAGAGTTATTCGCTTGAGGTATGTTTTCGAGGACGAAAACTCTTTTAGTGGGGGAGAGTTGTAACACCCCGATAAAATATGATAATTATTTAATTTAAGCTTAATAGTATATTATGATGATAATATGAATGAGAGGGTATTATTTTTCAAAATAAAAGATAAACCATTCATATATATTATTATTAATATATTTATTAATTTAATTAAATAATTGGAATATTATTGGATTATTATTATTGGAATAATAAAGTTGGAATTGGAACAATTTTTCGAATCAGTAAAGAGTCCCATTTAGCAAAAAGGTTTTTACACGTGAAAACAGAGAACACGTAATTTTTGGGGGAAAAGAGAAGAAACTGAGAAAGGGAGAAGAAGAGGCTAGGGCTCAAGAGGAGAATTCACGATTGTTGAAGGTCAAAGAATCAATTGCTAGGAACTCAGGTAAGGGGGGTTTATCGTCGTTTAATGGGTATTATGGGTTAACATGTAATGGGTAGTAATAAGCCATTGAATCGACTCTAATTAGGTTTTGATAAATACCTTTGAATTGTGATGAATAAATTACGTTAAAACTGTGAATGAATCTATAATTGGATGAGTCGTAATTTTCTGGACGTGTAGCTTTTTACGGAATCGAAATCGGAGGTCCGGAAGCCCTCCAACGGCGAAAAATGCGGGTAATTCTGCATTCTGTTCGTGTTAGCGCAGGAAAAGCATATTCTGTCTTGCGTTAACGGGTTAACCCAGGGCGTTAACAGGTTAACACTGTTATAATTTGCCAAAAAACATATTCTGTCTTGCGTTAACGGGTTAACCCAGGGCGTTAACAGGTTAACATTGTTGAAAAACTGTTAGAATTGCATTCTGTCTTGCGTTAACAGGTTAACCCAGGGCGTTAACCGGTTAACACTGTTGTAAAACTGTTAAATTTGCATTCTGTCTTGCGTTAACGGGTTAACCCAGGGCGTTAACCGGTTAACACTGTTGAAATACTGTAAAAAGTGTATTCTGTCTTGCGTTAACAGGTTAACCAAATGCGTTAACAGGTTAACACTGTTTGAAAAGTGAAAAATTGATATTTAAATATTGTGTACGTTTTGGAATGGAATTATGTGTACATATTTGATGATTGGCCTATATTGGTGAATGATATATTGCATGTATGATATAGTAGGGATCATTTCCCGTTGTTTTGAGCAGTATAGGTATTAGTAGAGTGTGCTAATACTGTGATTTATTATTTGGCATGACATGATATGATTCTGTGATAAATATGCTGATGATGTATGATGGTATGCATAATGCTGTGAATATATCTATTATGTATGCAATTGTGGATGGACTGTTTATGGCTTAGAGTGTGAGCATATGTCCATTGTGGATTGTTGTTGATGTTTGCATGCTAGGTGATTTAGCGTGCATAGCATAGCCTTTATGGTGGTAGCTAACTCCCATGGTGAGGAATTAGTGAGTGAGTCACTAGGTCTCAAATGAGTGGGACTAGTGAGCTTGGTAGCCGTATCTGGGTTTGATCGGTGAGGGTGAACTATGTGTTCACGAATAGTCGGTACCGCATGCATGGAGTCTCATTTCATAATGTATGGATGGCGTATAATATGAATGGATGTATTCCAATATTATACGTGTGTTTTGTGTTTGTGTTGAGTATGATTATGAGTTGATGTTGCCGTTGCTGAATGTGTGATATGATTAGGGTGATGAATGTGTTAATTTACTTAACATTACATGATATTTTATAATGCTTATTATATCGATTGAGGAACTCACCCTTACAACTATGTTTCAGGTAACGAGCAGTGATTGAGTAGAAGCTAGTGCTTGGAGTCTAGTGTAGTTCCTTAGTGGGTCATGCTCTGGTAGATGTAACATCGGGACGGGATGTTTTACCTGTTTTCATTTTTGGTTGTTGAACAATTTTACATGCAATGTGTTACATGGCTTGCATGTTGTTAGATTTCTATCCGCTGCGAATTGTGCAATGTTTTATTTTGATTAATAAATGAGCATGACAAGTTATTTTGGTGAATGGTGTGAAGTGTCAAGTGTGACACCCTGAAATTGCATATCTAGTCTGATTCATATTTTGTTGTTTTAATTAATTATTGGGGTATTTAGAAGGGTGTTACAAACAGCGCCATAGAAAACCATACCCCATCGGGAACCAGGCTCTGGCCCTTCATCGAGCGTAGGCTCATCGCAATCTTTCATCTTCAAATACAGAATCTCCTCATCAGGGAAGTCGTACTAAATAGACTGATAATCCTCAATTGGTTGATTTGCCAAGTGGTCCGCCAAGATACTACCCTTAGTAGCTTTCTGAGCTCGATACTCAATATCATACTCAGACAACAGCATCTGTCAACGGGCAATCCTCCTAGTTAAAGCAGGCTTCTCAAAGATATACTTGATTAGATCCATTTTGGATATCTACTAAGTCGTATGATTCAACATATACTGGCGTAAGCGCTTAGCAGCCCAAGCCAAAGCACATCATGTCTTCTCAAGTATTGAGTATCGAGACTCACAATCAGTGAAATTCTTACTCAGATAGTATATTGCATATTCTTTTCTCCCTGATTCATCTTACTGACCTAATACACAACCCATAGAGTCATCAAGCACGGTCAAGTACATAATCAAAGGTCTCCCTTCAACAGGCAGAGACAAAATATGAGGCTCGGACAAATACTCTTTGATATTGTCAAAGGCTTTCTGGAAATCCTCGGTCCAATCATGACGCTGATCTTTCCGGAGGAGCTTGAATATAGGCGCACATGTGGCAGTCATGTGGGATATAAATCTAGAAATATAATTCAAGCGGCCAAGAAAACCTCGGACTTGCCTCTCAGTTTTGGGCGCAAGCATCTCTTGTATTGCTTTGACCTTGGCGGGATCAACTTCAATACCTCTTTCACTGACAATAAAGCCCAATAACTTGCCGGAACGGACTCCAAATATACACTTGTTCGGATTCAGACGGAGTTTGTACTTCCTCAAACGCTGGAAAAGCTTCAACAAGTGTTCTACGTGTTCAACTTCCGTTCTCGACTTTGCAATCATATCATCAACATATACCTCCATCTCCTTGTGCATCATATCATGAAACAAGGTAGTCATAACTCGTTGATACGTGGCTCCGGCGTTCTTCAAACCGAAGGGCATCACTCGATAACAGAATGCTCCTCAAGGTGTGATGAATGTTGTCTTCTCCATATCCTCGGGTGCCATTTTAATCTGGTTATAACCGGAAAATCCGTCCATAAATGAGAAGACATTGAATTTAGTTGTATTATCTACCAACATATCAATGTGTGGTAGAGGAAAATCATCTTTCGGACTAGCTTTATTCAAGTCTTGATAGTCCACGCACATTCAGACTTTTCCATCTTTCTTAGGCACGGGCACAATATTGGCCACCCATTGAGGATACGTAGAAGTCACCATAAACCCTGCATCAATTTGCTTCTGAAATTCTTCTTTAATCTTCACTACCATAGTGTCGCATATGCGAAAAACAACCGGCGGGAAAAGACACAGAGCCGCCACCGTGCGTTATTTATCCCAAAGGAGGGAAAGGAAACGCTCGAAGTAAACCTGGAAAGAAAATGGTCTTACGACCAAAGATTGCAAGGATCGGGAGTCGGTTACACAAGGGGAAGGTATTAGCACCCCCTCACGTCCATCGTACTCGACGGGATCCACGCTCAAAAAGAAAAGAATAAGGTTGCTAAATAATTGCTCAAAGAATGCACACACACTGGAATAAACAGGTGAAAGAATACGGAGGAAGCGGACTCGGCAGGATGTCGCATCCTGGGCCTACGTAGTTTGTCAAAAATAAACATCAGAGTCGACGTAGTTCGGGGAAAGGGGAAACGTGCTCGCTAGGACATTGCATCCTATGCATACGTATCTTCTCTAACCAGAGTAAGACTCAGAGCACTCGTAGCTCGGCTAACGCACGCCGAAACAAAACATTGAAACAGAGACGCTGAGACGTCAAACGAAACACACGACAGGAAATGGAATGCCAATCAATGGACTTACATCCAACTCCAGACAAACAAACACAAACAGGAAATCGAATGCCAATCGCTGGACTTACATCGGACTTCAGACAAACCAACACAAACAGGAAACCGAATGTCAATCGTTGGACTTACATCAGACTCCAGACAAACCAACACAAACAGGAAACCGAATGCCAATAGCTGGACTTACATCGGACTCCAAACAAACACACAAGAGAAAAGGAAGGATCAAAGTTAGTTGTTAGTCAAACTCGACAAGACATCGCATCTCGTGCCTACGTATCTCATCTGAACATGAGAATCAGAGTTGCCGTAGTTCGGCTAAACTATTTCTATTTGTTGTGTGTTTTTTAAGGGAACAACGTTACTACGCAATCTACCGGATGCTCGACCTTGGGAGACTTAAGAGGGGATAATGTTTGTTTGTGTTTTAGAAAAGCTCACGCGAGAAAGGAAGTCCTAGACGAAGGAACCGTGCTACCTTAATTGACATGCAAACGAGACTATGCGAAGTCTAGCAATCCTATGGGGATACAATCACACCACACAAACATATACAACGTGAAGTAAACACACCAACAATGGGCTCAAACATCAAGGGTAAGGCTTTAGTCAAGGGGTCATATCAACCTCGACAAACAAGCCGACTGGAAGGGTATCTGAGGGCTCTTAACCACTGACATTGACCGTCAGGGTGAGCAGATGAAAGGTAATGAGGATTGGACCTCATAGCTCTTAACCCGGGCCTGGGTGAGCTTCAATCAATGAAAACATGGGGATCCAGAATGTGGGACCCTACTCCACTTGACTGACTCTATATACAAGGATCTTGGGGTTAGGTTCAAGAGCCTCAGCACGTAGTGCGAGCATAATGAACGACTCAAACGATTAGCAGGGGATTGATTGCTAATCCCTTCTATCTGCCAATTGCCACTTCACTTAGGAGGACTTGAAGTACATGGCACAAAAGTAAACAAACACAGTCATTGCCTCTTAAGGAGGACTTCAGCCAAATGCCTGCCAAGAGAAACGACAGGGCTTCCAGACTACATGGAGTTAGAGGATGATTACCTAGGTGGTATGCCAACCACAAGCAAAGCACAACTCAAGCAATGAGTTAAAGCTACTAAAGTACCTGTAAGAAAGTCAAACAACTCAATATTCACATTCAGACAAACCAAACAGTCAATCAACAATGTTACAACCAATATGCACACAAGGCAAGTCAACAACTCAAGTGAGTTCATCACCAAGGGACCTACAACATAACAAAGTTAGTGGACAAAGAAAATTTGCATCTCAAGTCATAAGATTGCATCAACCACTAGAGCTAAGCTTGAACCTGAAATACAAAGCTCAAAACATGAGTACGAACCACTAGTACCGAGACTAGGGTCAAAGGCAAAGCAAAAAGTCAAAACAGAAGTTGATTTTTAACATGAAACACATTTATTTAATCAAGAACATGTCCTAAAAAGGACCAAATCTAAAGCATAAAGCAAGGTCATCACATGAGCAAGATATGGAAAAGGCAATTACAAAGCTCACAATTGGACATCAAGGATCAAAATTCCATATTAAAACAGAAATGAATCAAACAATCATGAAAATTTTTATGTGCACACAACATGTCAAACACAATCATCATGCCAAAAATTAGAATCAACAGAGCTCAATTGACCTAGAAATGAAAATGCATAAGTATGGCATCAAATTGTGTGACACACATTGTCACACCAAATATCCATGTGCCTAAAACAGAAATGGAACATGCTAAAAATACCAAACAAAAGCTCAAACATCCTACACCATGTTAGGAATCAGCATACCAAATTTCAAGTTGATTGGAGAAAGTATGAGCATTTCACAAATCATCTAGTAACACATGTCACATTTTCATACATGTTCAAATAACCAATCTCAATCAAAATTCCAGCAATGATAAAAATCAGAAAATCACATCATAAACTAATAGACACTTAGAGAAATATGTGAGAAAAAATTTGGAATTATTTGGATTAGTTTTTAATTTTTTATGAAATTTTGAATTAATGAAAAACAAAGGGAAATAATAGGAAAAGCAATGGAAAATAATGTTGAAACAAGAAAAATGAAATGAGATAGCATGGCGTGAGGTAGGGATTGATCCCTGGTGTCTCAGGTCCAAACAGGCGCTCAAATTAAAAGTTAAAAAAACAAAACTACGCTAGCATGGAATCGAACAGGGGAACTAATGGTTCAAGCGCTCTAACACCTAAACGTTGCGTTTCAATTTAAAGGGGAATTAAGAGAAAAAATGTGAAACGCACGCCCTGAGGATCGAACCTAGGCTCATCACGTTCATGGCGCGCTTGCAGAAACCCTAACATGTACTGTTCACAGACAGTGGAACACGGTGGTTTCCACCGTCTTCTTCATTGGTCCGGCGAAGCTACACATGAACATCATCCATTTTTTTGCAGAATTTTGTGTAGCTTACACCATTGGAAAACTTATTTCATGAGGAACACGGATCGAGCATTTGCTAATCCTATAACTCAATGAATCTTGAGAATCAAATGAAAACATTATCATGCATCAAACTTTAAACATTCATATCTCACTCAATATTCCACCATTTTCAATGAATTTTATATCAGAGTGATCAGTGCTCCAAGATCTACACAATTATGGTAATAAAAACAAGAATTAAGAGGATCGAATTTCTGACCTCTTGAAGAACAGTCAATGGAAACAGTGGATTCAAGGCTTCTCCAGCTCCAAATCTTCTCCTCCAACCTAGATATGAAGCTTTGCACACGAATTGGCTCTGGAATTGGCTTGGATTTTGCTTAATCTTCAAGTTTCATGTTCATCTTCATGCATTCAACTTGCTTGATTCTCGATGAAATTCTTCAATCCAGCACTCAATTCCTACTATATGATGATCCAGGAACAAGATTATGCAATAAAAATCATGTGTTATGTGAAGAATTTTTGAATTTGGATTGAGAGAAAAATTGGAGGGAAAAATGTGATCTAGATCTAGAATGTGTTAGAATGAGCAAAACAGTTACAATTAAGCTTTTATATGCTGTGTTAATTATGTTGTAATCATGATTAGGCATTGGCTAATGAAATTTTAATGAAAAATGAGGTGTTATGCACAATTGGAAAATTCACCCTATGCATGGCAATATGAACGTGAACAGTACCATGTGCATGCTCAAAATCACTTAAAATCATCTCATGCACATGTTGGAATTGGAATTAAACATGTATGATGCATCAAATTTGAATTTGGCATTTTCCCTCCAAAATGAACATGCATGGGCAAATGATTATATGATGAAATTTCATGCAATGCAATGTTGGATTTGGAAAATATGAGTCATAAGGAGCATAATGCAAAAAGAGGCACTCAAATTGGAGCTTTGGATCAAAAGTTATGGCTCTTGGAAGTTTCATGTACACTTGGTGATCATTTGCTCATAACTCCTCAACCATTCATCAGATGCTCATGATCTTGGACTTTTTGGAAATGGGAGAGAAAGATCTTAAACTTTCATGTTGGACAAAATTTCATTTGAAGCTTATTTGATGTTGGAAAGTCAAGTTGAATGTGGTCCAAAAACTTGCCATTTTTGGAAACTTGAAATTACAGGTCACTTTCCATTTTGGGAAACTTTTGATCTGGCTTCAAAACCTTCAATGTAGATGTTTGACATGATGAATAAACTTCTTTTGGACATGAATGAAGTGTCTCAAACCAATTCTCCACCTCCTAGCCCTCAGTTGACTTTCAGTTGACTTTTATGGGCCCTAGATGACCTTCAAAATGAACCTTGGCTCATGTAAGCTCTTTAGAATACTCATGTGGCCTTCAACTCAAGGAAAACCTTGCCTCTTTGCACAGATGAATTCTCTTGATGCTAGTTCTTATTGATATGATGCAATGTTATACGTAATGTTAATGACCTAAAAAATGAAAATGAATGCATGACTGGGGGGTGCAAATTTATGGTGCTACAGCTGCCCCTATTCAATCAACTGAGAACCTGAACAAATGAGTGCAACGGCTGTCAGACCTTCAAGGTACACAGGGATTGAATACCAAAAGAACTTGGAATTTGCACTCTACGGGGGATGAATCGACGGAAGCGAGGCTCATTTACCGATGGCAGCTTCAAAACAGTTGACTTGATATACACTGATATCAAGGAAAGCGGGGCCATTTACCGATGGCGGCTTCGACTAGGGAGGAACAAGATGTTTACCACTGGAACCAGACAAGACGTTTACCAACGACTCTACTGGGGATTTTGATATTTATCGACGAACAGATACATGACCAGACATTTACCGATGACTGGGAAGGGACTCGATGTTTACCGACATCGAAGGATGATGTTTACCGACATCAAAAAAAGGACGACCAGACATTTACCGATGACTGGGACTCGATGTTTACCGACATCGAAAGATGATGTTTATCGACATCAAAAAAGCACGACCAGACATTTACCGATGACTGGGAAGAACTCGATGTTTACCGACATCGAAATATGATGTTTACCGACATCAAAAAAGGATGACCAGACATTTACCGATGACTGGGAAGGAACTCGATGTTTACCGACATCGAAAGATGATGTTTACCGACATCAAAAAAAGATGACCATACATTTATCGATGACTGGAAAAAAGGAATTGCGACCAGACGTAAACGGACGAATGGGAAGAGAAACCACGACCAGACGTCAACGGACGAATGGGAAAGAACTCGATGTTACGGACATCGAACGATGATGTCTACTGACACCAAAAAAAGGGACCCACACGGGGATCAACACGACACGCATGGGTATCGCAAGGATGACATCTACATATGTCAAGATAAGGAAGACACTTGCTAGGGACTACACTGGGGAGTCACGCTTTCCTTCCACGGACGGGTGAGGAAATAAACCTCTCTGGGGATTATCAATCCTGAATGCTGTCAGGAGCAACTGCCGCAAATGTGCCACACAGATGTTGAAAATGATCTGCCTCTGCTGGGGATATAACCCAATCTGTTTTGACACATGTATGCATATGTTTGAGTTTTCTATGGCGTAATGCTCCATATTGGATGGAAATGTTACGCATTTTGAGGATGCAAATGATGATGATTACTATATGCAAGATGCAAAGGGAGGAGCTCCTGCTGGGAAAGCACGTGATCACTCTGCTGAGCGCACAATTCCTGATTCGATCTTCCAACTCTGTGGGAGACGCAACAAATCTGCTGCGGATACTTGCTGATCTGACATTCTCGAAATGGCAGAGAAACCAACTCAACTGGGGAGCCACTTGTTGGGAAAACTCCGACCTCTCGATCATACTGGGGAATAGCACTGCTGCTGGAGAAAGGATAATCCTCACTGGGGACGACCTCCACTGAACTCGGTCCTCCTGGGGATTTCGCTGGGGAAAACAAACAACGCCCACCTCCGTTGGGGAAACAACAACGCACAGACTTGCTAGGGAAATAACATTCTCAACCCTGCTGGGGATTACAACACTTCAGGCCCGGCTGCTGAGGAACAAACTACCCACAGACACCTCCGCTGGGGAAATAGCAACCTTCAGACTCTTTGGGGAACTAACAGTCCTCAGACCTGCTGGGGAAAGGGCCACCTGCAGACTCATCCGCTGGGGAGACAAATTCTAAACTTGTTTTGGACAACCCAACTCCTCACACTACTGAACAGTGTTGAAACACCTTTGAACAAACTGTGGCTTATCTGCTTCAGCCAGCAATCAAAGGTAGTAACCTGCAAAACAGCAAGACATACATGCCCCAGGGGATTGTATGGGCAAGATACACCCAAGTGTACTCAACATTCAAAATGATTTTCAAATGTTTTATCTTTTTGCACGTTATTGTCTAGCCTTCATGTTTTTTTATATGCAATGTTTATAAAAAATTCGGACGTTCTTGCAAACAAGACAGTAAAATAAAAACAAGAGAGCAATTTAACTGAATAACGACTTTTATTGATTGAAAAATGGCCTATAAAGGCAAATACATCAGGAAGCAATTCCTAGGAAGAGGTAATTGCGCCAAAACAAGGAAATAAACTATCCTATTGGCAATGTGAACACGGCATCCACTATTTTCCAATTCTGTTATGACTCGTATATCCTCAATTTCCCCCAAATTCCTTGCTTTCTGAGAAGAACGATTGGACCGATTACATCCTTCAAGATGGTAGACACTAAAGCGTGATGAAGTACAGATAACTCAGACTGTAGTCTTCGCTTTAATCCCTCTTTTGCCTGGATCGCCTTTTCAGGTTTTCAATCCACCGGGATACCCATTTTTGCCTAAGCCGCCTTTGTAGGTTTTCGACTTACCGGGTGTACATATTTTTTCATTCTTTATCCCTATCTTTTGCCCGAACCTTTTTCTTTTTTTCTTGGTTCGTCGGGATGCCCTTTTTTGCTTGGACTCTTTTATTCTTTTCGTTCAGTGGGTCAATTTATGCGAAGTATTTTTTGACTACATCTGAGTTCACAGGGGACGGAAAATCTTCACCATCCATAATTGTCAGCATCAAGGCTCCACCAGAGAAAACCTCTTTAACAACATATGGACCTTCATAATTCGGAGTCCACTTGCCCCTGTTATCTGTACCGGGAGGAAGGATCCTCTTCAAAACCAAATTTCCCGTCTGATAGCTTCGAGGACGCACTTTCTGATCAAAAGCCTTCTTCATCCTTCTCTGATATAGCTGCCCATGGCACACAACCGCTAACCGTTTTTCCTCAATAAGACTCAACTCATTGAACCTTGTCCGAATCCATTCAGCTTCGTCTAGCTTGACATCCAGCAGGACTCTCAGAGAAGGAATCTCCACTTCAACAGGTAGGACTGCTTCCATACCATACACAAGAGAGTAAGGGGTTGCCCCGGTCGACGTACGTACTGAGGTACGGTACCCATGCAAAGCGAAAGGCAACATCTCATGCAAATCCTTGTACGTCACGACCATCTTCTGCACAATCTTCTTAATGTTCTTATTTGCCGCCTCTACAGCACCATTCATCTTCGGTCTGTAAGGAGAAGAATTGTGATGTTCGATCTTAAAATCTTTGCAAAGCTCTTTCATCATCTTGTTATTGAGATTCGAACCATTATCAGTGGTGATTCTCTCAGGAACCCCATAACGACAAATAATCTCTTTCTTAATGAAACGGGCAACCACTTGCTTGGTAACATTGGCATAGGAGACTGCTTCCACCCACTTGGTGAAGTAATCAATCGCAACCAGGATGAAGCGATGTCCATTAGAAGCAGTAGGCTCAATCTTCCCAATCATATCGATGCCCCACATCGCGAATGGCCAAGGCGAATTCATGACATTCAGAGGGCTTGGTGGTACATGCACCTTATCTACATAGATCTGACATTTGTGGCACTTCCGAGTGTATTTGAAACAATAGGATTCCATGGTTATCCAGTAATAACCGGCTCTTAATAACTTTTTGGACATTGCATGACCACCAGCATGAGTACTGAAAGACCCCTCGTGTACTTCCTGCATTAACATGTCTGCTTCGTGTCTATCCACGCATTTGAGCAGAACCATGTCAAAGTTCCTCTTGTACAACTCATCATCCTGATTCAAATAAAAGCTTCCAACTAGCCTTCTCAGGGTCTTCTTGTCGTTCTTTGACGCTCCCTCAGGATACTCCTGGCTTTTGAGAAAATTCTTAATATCATAGTACCACGGCTTCCCATCAACAACAGACTCGGCTGCAAACACATACGCAGGCCTCGCGAGTCGATTCACAGCAACGTGTGGCACATGATTATGCCAGTGGACTTTGATCATAGAAGACAGTGTGGCCAAGGCATCAGCCATCTGATTTTCATCTCGGGGTACATGATACAACTTCACTGTCTTGAAGAAAGTCAGGATTCTTCTGGTGTAATCTCGATAAGGAATCAAATGTGGCTGATGAGTATTCCAGTCTCCATTGACTTGGTTAATCACTAGAGCGGAATCTCCATAAATGTCCAGAGTCTTGATCCTTAGATCGATGGCTTCTTCAATCCCCATGATACAAGCCTCGTACTCAGCTTCATTGTTGGTCACTTCAAAAGTCAACCTGGCAGAAAAAGGTAAGTGTGCACCTTTAGGATTGATGAGTACTGCCCCAACACTGTTTCCATTCACATTAACCACCCCATCAAACATCAGTGTCCACTTGTCATCAGGATCCGGTCCTTCCTCGACAAGAGGCTCTTCACAGTCTTTCATCTTTAAGTACATGATGTCTTCATCGGGGAATTCAAACATCATTGGCTGATAATCATCAATCGGTTGCTTGGCAAGGTAGTCAGACAGAATACTACCTTTGATGGCCTTTTGAGACGTGTACTGGATATCATACTCTGTTAAAATCATCTGCCAACGAGCCACACGCCCGGTAAGAGCCGGCTTTTCAAAGATGTACTTCACTGGATCCATCTTAGAAATCAACAAGGTAGTATGGTTCAGCATATACTGTCTTAGTCGGCGAGCAGCCCATGCCAAAGCCCAGCACGTTTTCTCGAGCAGTGAATATCTTGTTTCACAGTCGGTAAACTTTTTGCTAAGGTAGTATATTGCATGCTCTTTTTGACCAGACTCGTCATGCTGTCCCAATACACACCCCATCGAATTCTCTGTCACTGAAAGGTACATTATCAGAGGCCTCCCAGGAACTATAGGTATGAGAATTGGAGGTTTTTGCAAATATTCTTTTATTTTATCAAAAGCCTTTTGACAGTCATTATTCCACCTGATTGCTTGATCTTTCCTTAGCAATTTGAATATCGGTTCGCACGTGGTTGTTAGGTGAGATACAAACCGTGAAATGTAGTTCAATCTCCCTAAAAACCCACGAACCTGCTTTTCCGTTCTTGGTTCAGGCATTTCTTGAATAGCTTTTACTTTTGTTGGATCAACCTCAATCCCATTCTCACTGACAATGAAACCCAATAGCTTACCGGATCTCACTCCAAACGTACACTTGTTTGGATTAAGCCTCAGTTTGAATTTTCTCAGTCTTTCAAACAACTTCTGCAGGTTTACCAAGTGCTCCTCTTCTGTCTGAGACTTCGCAATCATATCATCCACGTACACTTCAATTTCTTTGTGCATTATGTCATGAAAGAGAGTCGTCATAGCCCTCTGATAGGTAGCACCGGCATTCTTCAGCCCAAATGGCATCACCTTATAGCAGAACGTGCCCCAAGGTGTAATGAATGTCGTCTTTTCCATGTCTTCTGGCGCCATCTTGATCTGATTATAGCCGGAAAATCCATCCATGAAAGAGAAAACCGAGGATTGAGCAGTATTATCAACCAATACGTCAATGTGAGGTAATGGGAAGTCATCTTTTGGACTGGCTCTGTTTAAATCTCGGCACGGGTACGATGTTAGCCACCCACGGGGGATAATTGGTAACTGCCAAAAAACCCGCATCCAACTGCTTCTGAACCTCCTCTTTGATTTTGACTGCCATATCAGGACTAGTTCTGCGAAGCTTCTGCGTTACCGAGGGACAATCTTCTTTGAGAGGTAGCCTGTGTACCACAATATCTGTATCCAAACCAGGCATATCTTGATACGACCATGTGAATATCTCCACATACTCCCGCAACATTTCAATCAGCCCTCTCTTGACATTTTCCTTCAAAGCAGCCCCGATCTTGATCTCTTTCCCGGCGTCCTCAGTACCAAGGTTAATAATCTCCAACTCTTCCTGATGAGGTTGGATGACCCTTTCCTCCTGTTTCAATAATCTGACCAATTCTTTGGGGAGTTCACAATCTTCTTCACTCTCCTCTTCAGCTTGGTAAATGGGATTATCGAAATCATACTGTCGCATTACGCGAAAAACCGGCGGGAAAACGAAACACTCAGAGCCGCCACCGTGCGCTATTTATCCCAAAAGAGGGAAAGGAAACTCTAGAAGTAAACCTGGAAAAGACATGGTCTCGCGACCAGAGAGAAATGGGATCGGGAGTCGGTTATACGAAGGGAAGGTATTAACACCCCTACGCATCCGTCGCACTCGACGGGATCCACGCACAAAAGGAAGGATAAAGGTTGCTAAAAACTGCTCAAACATCAAACACTGGCTGAAAGAGACACAGGAAAGACCAAAGAAACTAACTCGGCAGGATATCGCATCCTGGGCCTACGTAGTCTGTCAGGCACAAACATCAGAGTCGACGTAGTTCGGGACAGGGGAAAGTGTGCTCGCTAGGATGTCGCATCCTATGCATACGTATCTTCTCGGACTGAAGAAGAATCAGAGCACTCGTAGCTCGGCTAACGCACGCCAAACAAAACCACACAGGAAACCGACTGCCAATCGCTGGACTTATGTCAGACTCCACACAAAACAGGCAAACATGGAAACCGAATGCCAATCGCTGGACTTATATCAGACTCCGAACCAAACAAACACACACTGGAAACCAACTGCCAATCGCTGGACTTATGTCAGACTCCAACAAAGAAACTGGAAACCGAATGCCAATCGTTGGACTTACATCGGACTCCAACCAGAAAAGGAGAAACAACTCACACAAACAAAACAAAAGGGCGCCCGGAGAGATCAGCTCATCTCCTGCCTACGTACCTCATCTGGTATGAGGATCAGGGCGACGTAGTTCCCCTACGCAGGGAAAAAGGACTAGCCTAACCAGATACAAAGGGAGACACAAACTACTAGGGAGACTACGACTCGAGCCTAGAAGTTGTCATGCATACCATCCTTATGCTAAGGTTGCTACCTAACTTGCACAGGGAGCAAGCTATCCTAATCAGCACAGGCAAATCAAGCATTCACACAATTAGCACACACTATATACAAACAAAGTGGGCTCACACAAGGTTGGGCTTTAGTCAAGGGGTCATGTCAACCTCGACAAACAAGCCACTGTAATAGGGTGATGTTAGCTCTTAACCCTAACATTGAGAGTTAGGGTGAAGCAGGTGAAATGGGAAGTGAAGATAAGACTTCACAACTCTTATCCCTGGCCTGGGAGAGCTTCAGACAAATGAAAGTGGGAGTTCAGAAAGTAGGAACTCTTCTCCACATGTGACTGACTCAACAAAGATCTTGGGTTAATATCCTTAATGCATCAACATGTAATGTGAGGAAAGGGATGACACACTGAATAGCAGGAGATGGATTGCACATCTCTTTTATCTGCCAATTGCCTCATAGAGGTCTTTTCCTGCTTGGCACAAAGATAAACAAACACAAGCATTGCCTCTTAAGGAGGGCTTCAGACAGGTGCCTGCCCAAGTAACAGGACAGGTCTTCCAGACTACATGAAGTCAGAGAGATTATACCTCAATGCTTAAGCAACCAAGCAAAGCAAAAGCAAGTTTAAAATGAACTTAAGCAACTAATGTACCTGGAAACAATCCAACTCAATCAGTATACAAGTCAAAAGTCAAACAGACAAACAATAGTCAACAGTTAACAGACATAGTCCAACAAGCAATGCAACAATGTGAAAGGCACAAGCTCAAACTCAAATGAGCTAAAATCCACCTACAAAACAACTCAAGATTAGTCAACATTAACCAATTAGTCAACTCAAGCAAGTGAATCAATCCAATCATGGCCATGTGCCTCTTAACCTGAAAACAATACTCAAACATAAGCAACAAACCACTAGGGCAAGGACTAGGGTCAAAGAGGGAGAAATAATCCAAGACAGAACATGCAATTCAACATGAATCAACCTTAATCAATTAAGAACACAATCCAAAAGGTTCCACATCCATATCATGCACCAAATTCATTTCACAAATCAATCATGGCAAGGCATGCAAGTTGGAAGCACATTGAGACAACAGAATGAACAAATGCACATTAATTCAAAAATGATTCCATAAATCTCAAGAAAAATCATGGCTAAACATAACACACAACATGATCAACAAACCAAAAATCAAGGTATTTGAACAAGCTTAAGCATGGTAATCAAATTCCATAAGGCAAGGCAACCAAAACAAGCTCAAATATGGCACAATTTGGTACATCAACTTAGCATAAGCCTAAAACAGAATTGACAAATGATAAAGACCTCAAACCAAAGCCACAAAAAACTTCAACATGTCTAGAAACAATGTGCAAAATTTAACATCCATAGGATAAACAACCATCATTTCACAAATCATTGAAGTTCAAGATTATTCAAAAGTGCACAAATGACAATCCAGAAGGAAAAATCCCAAACAAATCATAAATGAATCCAAAAATTCCAAGAAATTTCATGATAAATCACAACATCCAGAAGAAGCATCATACAAAAAATCACATCATTTGGCATTTATTTGGCATGGAAACGAAATTCATCAAGTTGAGCAAGCAAAGGTGTGACACACATTGTCACACCTACATTCAAAGGATCATAACTCAGTAACCACAAATGATAAAGATACAAACTCAACACCAAAATGTCCAGCAAGATGTCTAGTTTAAGCATGCCAAATTTCAAAAGCATTGGATTAAAACTCATCATTTTACAAAGCATATGGCAAGCAAGGTTCAAAAAGCATACATGTTAACAAACCCTAGGCAAAAATTAATTTCCATCCGTGCACAAATTGTGGAAAAATGCTCATAAAACACTCGACACAATGAGAAGCAAGATGCAAAAATCCACACATTATTTGGATCAATATTTATTGAGTTATGAATTTTTAAAGTGGAAGAAAAATTAAAAAAAACATGAAAGAAGCATAGCATGAATGGATGGAGAAAATGACATAAAATGTGAATGCCATATTTGGATTTGCCCTCGCCAGGATTCGAAGGGAAGCCGAATTTGAATTGAAGCGCTATCATGTGAAACGCACCGTTTCACTTAATCTACGTGGCCAAGCGAAGCGCTCATAGCCAATCATAATGCCATGCGTACACCACGTGGACCAATACATGTCCACAAACACTTAAACACGTGCAAACAGGCGCTGGAAAGATCAAAAGGATTCTGGAAACGAAAACCCTAACTTCTTCATCATGTTCATCACGTTCTTCATACTCAAGAACACATGTTCACAGAAATTAAAAATAAACATATCAATGGATTCCTCTCTCAACATACATCCCTAATCTAAGCATGATTTAACCTAATTCCACATATCATGAACAAATCGAGGCAAAGAACATTCACATGTCAAACTTAAAATCACCATAACTAACACAATACTTCATGAAAATCATTGATCTAAAGCTCAGCATGCTCAGTGTTGAAGGATCTACAACTATCACCTATCAATTTCACGAATTAATGGAATCGAATTCTGACCTTGTTGAAGATGCAAAAGTGAAATTGGTTGATTCAGGCCTTGGACAGCTCAAACAGATGTTCCAATGCTTATATGGATGAATGGATGAAGAATGCAAGCCCAATCGTGCTTGATCCTTGCTGAATTTGCAACTGCCATGGATGGATGCAAGCTTTGAAACAACTTCCAATTGCTCGAAATCCTCTAGATCTTGCTTCAATCTTGCTCTACAATGCTTCTAGGTGATGAATCAATCAAGGAACATGCAATGTTTTTGAAGAAAATTGATGAAAAGTTTGAGAGAACAAAGTGAAGAAAATTTCAGATCTGGAAATTGTGATGTGTTCATGCAGTTTTCTGTTATGCTTATGCTTATATATGAGCTCTTAATCATGTTTGTTAATCATGCTTAACCAATTGCCAATGGATTAGTGAAAAGAGAGTGTAAATGCAAATTGGCCAATGCACCTCATGCATGAGATTACCAATGGAACAGTGCATGAAATTGGCTTGGAAATCATTTGAAATTCTGTTTTGAGCCAAGTGCAAATGGTAAAATGTGAAAACAATGCTTAATTTTCAAATTATAACTTTCCCTCCAAAATTCAAATGAAAAACAAAATATTTTTGTGATGGGAATGCATGGCATATGATGCATGTTTTGGATAGTGCATGTCAAGACATGAATGTTGCAAAAAGAACCACTCCATTTGGCCTTATGGTTTAAAAGTTATGCATGTTTGAAGTTCAAATTCATTTGGCCATGATTGATCCATATCTCTTCAACCACACATGAGAAATTCATGTTCTTGGACGTTTTGGAAATGGGAGAACAAGATATTCAACTTTCATGTTGGACAAAATTTCATTTGAAGCTTGCTTGATGATGTAATCTTGAAGAGAAAACCTTTCCATTTTTGGCAATTTCAAATTACAGGTCACTTACTATTTTTGGAAAGTTTTGATCTGACCTCAAATCCTTCAATGTTGATGTTTGAAATGTCAAATGAGACTTCTATGGACATGAATGAGGCTTCTCTAACCATCTCCCACCTTCAAATCCATGATTGAATTGACAGTTGACTTTGGTTGACTTTCTAGGGTTTTAAATGAATTGCATCTTGACTGGTGAGCTTTGAACATCCAACCTTTGGCCAAACCACTTCAAAATGATCCCTAGGTCATATGAACTTAATGATCCAACCCTAGAGCTTTTCTTCCATAGGAAATGCACTGGCTTGCTTGCACAACTGGATCTCCTGACCAGTCTTGACTGATGACTTGCACTAGGCAATGGACAATGCAATGCTATGCAGTGGACAATGCAATGCTAATGACCCTAAACATGAAAATGTATATACAAAATGGGAGGTGCAAATTTGAGGTGCTACAGCTGCCCCTATTCAATCAACTGGGAACCCGAACGGATGAGAGCAACGGCTGTCAGACTTTCAGGGTACACAGGGATTGAATACCAAAGAACCGTAGAAATTTGCACCCTGCGGGGATCCAAGAGTAACTTCAACTGGATCTGATATATATTACTGGGGATTTTGATTTTCTTCTCTCAAAGGTACAGTCACATCCAGACATCGAAAAATGATGAATGAGACTAGAAATCACAACTAGACGTCAACGGACGACCAGGAAAAACTCGACGTTTATCGAAACCAACGGAGAGGTAACCAACCATCAACGGATGACCTGAGAAAGGTATACAACCATACGTCAACGGAAGAATGGGAAAGACTCAACGTTTACCGAAACCAACGGAGAGGTGACCAGCCATCATCGGATGAATGGAAAGAAAGGGGTACAACCAGACGTCAACGGACGAATGGGAAAAACTCAACGTTTATCGAAACCAACGGGGAGGTAACCAGACATTAATGAATGACTGGGAAGACTCGACCAGACGTCAACGGACGAACGGGAGAACTCGACGTTTATCGACACCAACGGAGAAGGAGAAGCTCGACGTTTATTGACACCAACGGAGAAGGAGAAGCTCGACGTTTATCGACACCAACGGAGAAGGAGAAGCTCGACGTTTATCGACACCAACGGAGAAGGAGAAGCTCGACGTTTATCGACACCAACGGAGAAGGAGAAGCTCGACGTTTATCGACACCAACGGAGAAGGAGAAGCTCGACGTTTATCGACACCAACGGAGAAGGAGAAGCTCGACGTTTATCGACACCAACGGAGAAGGAGACCAGACATCAACGGATGACCTGTGGGGAGAATACCACTATACGTCAACGGACGAATAGGAAAAACTCAACGTTTATCGAAACCAACGGAGAGGTAACCCTACTGGGGAAAGGTATCACTATACGTCAACGGACGAATAGGAAAAACTCAACGTTTATCGAAACCAACGGAGAGGTGACTCTTTGGGGAGAGAAAATATAACTCAAACAAACGTCAACGGACGATTGGGAAAAACTCATCGTTTATCGAAACCAACGGAGAGGTGAACAGACATCCATGGACGATCTGTGGGGAATACGCAACTATACGTCGACGGACGAATAGGAAAAACTCAACGTTTATCGAAACCAACGGAGAGGTGACCCTACTGGGGAAGATACAACTAGACGTCAACGGACGAACGGGAGAAGCTCGACGTTTATCGACACCAACGGAGAGGTGACCAGACATTAATGAATGAACTAGGAAGAAAGAAATACATCTAGATGTCAACGGACAACTAGGAAAAACTCGACGTTTACCGAAACCAACGGAGAGGTAGCCAGACATTAATGGATGACTGGGAAAGACTCGACCAGACGTCAACGGACGAACGGGAGAAGCTCGACGTTTATCGACACCAACGGAGAGAGGTGACCAGACATTAATGAATGAACTAGGAAGAAAGATATACATCTAGATGTCAACGGACAACTAGGAAAAACTCGCCGTTTACCGAAACCAACAGAGAGGTAGCCAGACATTAATGGATGACTGGGAAAGACTCGACCAGACGTCAACGGACGAACGGGAGAAGCTCGACGTTTATCGACACCAACGGAGAGAGGTGACCAGACATTAATGAATGAACTGGGAAGAAAGAAATACATCTAGATGTCAACGGACAACTAGGAAAAACTCGACGTTTACCGAAACCAACGGAGAGGTAACCAGACATTAACAGATGACTGGGAAAGACTCGACCAGACGTCAACTGACGAACGGGAGAAGCTCGACGTTTATCGACACCAACGGAGAGGTGACCAGACATTAATGAATGAACTGGGAAGAAAGAAATACATCTAGATGTCAACGGACAACTAGGAAAAACTCAATGTTTACCAAAACCAACAGAGAGGTGACTTTGTGGGGAAAAGCAACTATACGTCAACGGACGAATAGGAAAAACTCAGCGTTTATCGAAACCAACGGAGAGGTGACCCTACTGGGGAAGATACAACTAGACGTCAACGGACGAATAGGAAAAACTCAACGTTTATCGAAACCAACGGAGAAAGGTGACCCTATGGGGAAAAGCAACTATACGTCAACGGACGAATAGGAAAAACTCAACGTTTATTGAAACCAACGGAGAGGTGACCCTACTGGGGAAGAGCAACTATACGTCAACGGACGAATAGGAAAAACTCAACGTTTATCGACACCAACGGAGAGGTAACTCACTGGGGATCAAGGTCATGACAGGGAGCAGACAGGAAGGAACACCAAGAATACAGGGTTGTAGGCATGAAACAGGTGACCGACCAAAGCGTGAATTGGTTTGTGTTCCAAAACACTCATCATCCTGAAGAGGGCTAGAAAAGCAATCTTGTTAGAGGATGGACATTTGATTCCACAAGGAATACGAATCTTACTCAGTTGGGGAAACAAACAAAGGGTTCAACCAAAGAGCGCATGAGATATATTATCTATAGCCGTCAAAACGTAGATAATATACTCGCATGGAAGGTTATCCATAACCGGTTTGTAGGTTGTTAAATGGATAACTCGACCGGAATGAAAGGCATTGGGATACCAGGACTAGGTATGCAAAGATGACCAGTCAAGAGGGGGAAACAACAAACATTACCGGCAAACGGTGAATGAAAGAGGACCCACTGAGGATAAAATGGCTTACTTGGAGCAATTATCCAAAAGGAAGGGGAAGACCCGCTGGGGGATAAGATTGCCTAATCAAAGCAAATATCCGAAAGGGGAAAGGAATATCAATACCAAAACTAGATAATGATAACCACAAAGAGGGGATTACATCTACCGGTTTGTAGGTAGAAAACCACGGAACAGTAACCGTCATTGACTAGGATGAGCACAAGGGTTGACTCCACCAAGGGGAGAAAAGAGGATTCACATCTACCGGTTTGTAAGTAGAAGACCACAAAGATAGGACTTACAGCTACCGGTTGGTAGGTAGAGGCTAGCACAATCTGCTGAGGATAAGATGAATAAGTGCCGGTTAGTGAGCAACTATTCATTTATACCACAGGGAAGCACAAGAGACAGCCACAAGGAAGCCAATTTAGGGTTGATCCAAAAAGGCAGACTGAATCAAGACTCATCCTAATGAGGAAAGAACTCAATAGGGAAAACCCATCCCATTATGTGTGTAGGGGGGAAACGGAAACAACCGTCATCCACGAGGATATAACTCAGTGGGGAGCGCAGAAGGAAATGACAGACACTTTCTGCCTAAGGGGTCGACTCTATATGGAGAGATCTGACACACCCACATCTGCTCGTGGAATTGATCCAAGCTTGCAAGATGCTACCAGTTTTGTGGGGAGTAGCAATGCTAGGGATACCCGCTCAACTAAGGAGTCACTTGTTGGGAAAACACCAACCTCTCAACCATGTTGGGGAACCCAATTCTGAAATCGATCCAATGTCACGATGCTAAACTCTTTCCGACAACCCATTCTCGGATGGTCACCACGGCCTTGGGATGATGGGTATGCTTGCAATGTTGATGCATGAGTTTTTTTTTTAGCGCCATGCCCCATGATCATGGAAATGCTACGCACTAATGATGCAATATGTTATGCTTATCTAAATGATGAATGCATAAAAACCCGTCTCCTTCAGAGACAACACCGGGGAACTCCAGGAACTATGCTGAGGATTTCAATACCACGTCAATTTCCACCCTGCTGGGGAAAGACAACCCTTGCTGAGGATGAACTCCATCGAACCCGAACTGCTTGGGGATTACCCTGCTAGGGGAAAACACCAATGATTATCTCTACTGGGGATAATTTCACCGGACCCGATCCGCTTGAGGACCTTGCTGGGGGAAAACCATCAACACACACCTCTGCTATGGAGATCCACTAGGGGAAAACACTCCACACCCTGATGGGGAAACGCATAACTCTGTTAGGGAAAGGCCCACACCACTCTGCTGAGGAAATAATATACTATGCCACACTGGGGATAGACATCCACAACCCTGTCGGGGACAAGCGTTCACGACCACACCGGGGATACATCCTCAACCCTTAGGAACAATCTACCCATCGACGCTTCCACTAGGGATATGGCAACCTTCAGGCTCGCTGAGGAGACACCGATCTCGAATCTGCTAGGGAGATAACACTCTCAAACCCACTAGGGAGATACGGCTTATTCGACACGGAACACTTGTCGACTCGTCGAACACTGGCATTCACCATCCCACCACAGTGTTGACTTTCCACTTTTGAGAATTCCCAGACTCGTCTGGACTTTTCTGATTCATCACCTCGTATTCCCGACTCCTCCGTACTCCACGGAGATCGAACTCCTGGGATTCATACAATTTTCCAGTCCTCAGACTTTGAAGATTCTTCTTGATTGCCCTCTAGGATCGTCGTCTCAATTTTCATCTCTTCGCCGTTCTTCTATCCATGGCCCCTGATCGGACTCTACAGGGATCTCTTGTCAAAATGTTACCCATCACCAACTGCAAGTGAATGAAGATATCTAACAGCACCTGCACAAGAGATCATTAGATAAAAGTGTGCCCCAGGCGTGCCAACATTTCAACACCTAGGTCACTCAAACTTCCGAATAAGATTTCCAGATTTCAATCTTGTAAGCATGCATCGGAAGGGACCTCTATGTTTCAAAATGCAAATATTCTTATCAAAATAAACGGATGTTTTTGCAATCAAAGCGGTCATGAAAACAAAAACAAAATTATTTGACTGAACACGCATTTATTGACTAAAAAAAAGGTGGCTCAAAACCGAGCAACACACAGGAAGCAATCCCTGGAAAGAGGTAATTGCGCACAAAAGGAAAAATCTATCCTAATGGCAATGTGAAACTGTGATCTCATCGGGTTCCAACTCGGTTACACCCCATATGTCTTCAAGTCTTTCCGCACTTTCTGTCTTCTGAACAAGACGCTTCCGATCGATCTCTGTCGGAGATTATCCATGATGTGTTAACCAAAATATCAACGATTATGCTGGACGCAGTCGTTCGTTCAATCCCTCTTTTGCCTGGACCGCCCTTTCGGGTTTTTAGTCCACCGGGATACCCTTTTTTGCCCAAGTCGCCCTTGTGGGGTTTTCGACTTGCCGGGTGTACAGTTTTTTCTTTCTTTATCCCTAACTTTTGCCCGAACCTTTTCTTTTTTTTTTGGTTCGCCGGGACGCCCATTTTTGCCTGGACTATTTTATTCTTTTCGTCCAGCGGGTCTCTTTTTTTTTTTTACGAAGTATCTACTAACTGCGTTCGCATTCACAGGGGATGGAAAATCCTCACCATCCATGGTCGTTAACAACAAAGCTCTGTCAGAGAACGCCTTCTTGACCACGAATGGGCATTCATAATTGTATATCCACTGGCCCCACGATCTTCTTGAGGAGGAAGGATCCTTTTCAACAACACGTCTCCCACATGATACGCACGAGGTCGCCCTTTTCGGTCAACAACACGCTTCATTCACTGGGTACAACTGCTCCATGACAAGTAACTGCCAGCCTCTTTTCCTCAGTCAGGCTCGACGTGTCATACCGAGTCCACTCAGGCTTCTCTAATTTCTCATCCATCAGGACTTTCCACAATGGGATCTAGACTTCAGTAGGTAATACTACTTCTATCCCATATACGAACGAGCGCGGCGTTGCCCCATTAAACGTACGCATCGAAGATCAATACCCAGGATACAAGCTTCGTACTCAGCCACCATTGTTGGTGCATTCAGATGTTATCCGGGCAACAAAAGGAATATGGGATCTTTTCGGCGTAACCAACATGACACTAACTCATTAACCTCCCCCCCTCAGACATCAGAATCCATTCGGATTCAGGGTCAGGCCCCTCCTCCGGGATCGGTTCCTCACAATCTCTCGATTTGAGCACCTCAAGATGCCTTCATCAGGGAACTCAAACTTCCTTGGTTGATAATCCTCAATGGGTTGCGGGGCGATGTAATCGGACAATACACTCCCCTCGATTGCTTCTTGAGAAGTATACTGAATATCGTATTCAGTCAACATCATTTGCCCTCTCGCAACCCGTCCGGTCAATGCTAACTTCTCAAACACATACTTGATCGGATCCATCTTGGAAATCCACAAAGTGGTATGAACCAACATATACTGTCCCAGTCGGCGAGCAGCCTATGCCAAAGTACAGCAAGTTTCCTCGAGCAGTGAATGTATTGTTTCACAGTCGATAAACTTTTTGCTAAGGTAAATTGCATGCTCTTTTCGACAAGACTCGTCATGCTGCCTCAATACACACCCCATAGACCCCTCGAGGGCTATCAAGTACTGAATTAACAATCGTCTATCCATGGGAGGCATCAGAATCAGAGGTTCCTGCAACTTATTCTTTTATCTTTCAATGCCCCTTGGCAATCATTATCCACCTGACTGTTTGATCTCTTTTTTCGGTTCAGGCATTTCTGGTACTGTTTTTCCTTTTGCTTTTCTTTCTTTTTTCTTTTCCTTCTTTTTTCTTTTCTTTTTTTTAGCAGGATCGACCTCGATTCCTCTTATCCGCTCACAATAAACCTCAGCAGTTTACCGGATAGCCCTCCATAAGTGCACTGATTCGGGCTCAACCTCAGTCTGAGTTGTCTCAACCTGGTCAAACAACTTGCCCCGGTCTACCGGATGTCCCTTTTCTGTTTGGGACTTTGCTATCATGTCATCAACATAGCATTCGATTTCATGATGAATCATATCATGAAACAAAGTCACTCTGATACGTGGCACCGACGCTCTGCTTCTCTAGAGGACAGTCTTCTCTCCATGGTAGCTTATGCACAACGACATTGGTATCCGACCCTGGCATATCCTGACACGATCAGGCGAAGGTATCCACATGCTCTTTCAACAGGGCTACCATTCTGCTCTCGACTCGCCTCTGAAGCGGCCCCAACTTTCACTTCCTTTCTGACCTTGGCGGTGCTTGGAATAACAATCTTGAATCGCTCCTCGTGTTGTTGAATCACCTTATCCTCTTATTTCAACAACCTGGCTAATTCCAGCAGATCACAATCTTCTTCGCCTTATTCTTCGGCATGATAGATCGGATTTTCGAACTCATACAGAGGTGTAACCGAATTGTTATCAATGAGATCAGGAGGATAGTCACTTTTGAGGTCGGAACAAGACGAATCAAAAGGAAAGAAAAATGAAAATAAACATTGCCATTTTTATTTTTTAAACTGCAACAATAAATGAAACACATGAGATGGCCCTTACAATGGACCATTACGTTTCAGGAAAAACGTATGGCTTTCATGCAAAAAGAATTGAAAAACATAAATACTACTCTTCATGATGAGTGACAGTGGCGATCTTTGAGGCCTTCCAGTTCCCTGGTACGCACGATTCTATCCACAACTCAAGCTCGCGGTCACTGTCGATCTCTTCACCCACTGTACAGGCGCGACCTGGATCCAGCATTCCGGCACTAACGAATGTGAACGGTGGACGACGTCCTCCGCTTTGTCTAGACGAGTCTTGGTCTGGTTGATAGCCAACCCCAAACATATCCGCTTTCACCACAATGTCTATGATCTTCCCCCAGCCTAGGGCTTCTCCGTTCTTCACCACTTCCATGGCCTGTTTGTAAGAAGAAATGGACAGCTTCTTCTCTTTCTCAGCACAGATGACATCCTCTACCTTGACGGCTTCAACTGCCTGATTTAGTATTTCAGATTTTCCACCGTCCATCTCTACTTCCGACATCTTCTGAGTCGTCTCCCTCATCATTGCACACCCATTGGTAGTGGTAGCCGCACCACAATTGTCAACACTAGGGAAAGCTCCATCCTGCATCAGATGTTTTGAGACCACAGACACTGAAGTTTTTAACTGATTCCCCTCAGTCACCTTTATTCCTCCCTTGTCCTTTGACATCACCTTCACTTTTACAGGACCATGCCTTGGTACGGGGTTAACATCCTCATTCATTATCTGTGCCAAGCTGATGGCCTTGGAATCCACCATGTCCTGGACGACATGTTTAAAAGCTCTACAACCCTCAATGTTGTGTCCGGGTGTCTCAGAATGGAACTCGCACCTGGCATTCTCATCGTAGTTTGCAGGCCTCCGATGCGGTTCTACAGGAATCAATATCCTTGGCCGAACTAACCCAAGATCCCTCAACCTTTTGAACAGAAGGGTATAAGTCACAGGTGGCTTATCAAAATGACGATCCGTCCCCTTCTTCACTTGGCTCTTAGCTTTTGGTGCTTTCTGTTGAGGTGGCGGTTGCTGCTGTGGTACAGGTGGATTACCAACAGAAGTGGTTACAGTGGCAGCATAAGGGTGGTAACGATCCTTACCGTGCTCTTTTCGGGCAGGCACACCACTTGACTCAACCTCTTTCTTGAGCTGACCACTGCCAGGGGGTTTCTTTACTACAGTGCCAAAGGATTTGTTTACTTCGGATGACGGAGCCTTTCCCTGAACTTTCTCCTTGATCATCCAACCTTCAATCCTTTCCAATCTCTCCGCCATTGCTTTATGTCCCAAGGCAAGCCCTTGCACAACACTGAACAACTCCCTCATCATCTCTTTCAATTCGAGAATGTCGGCATTGGGCGGATCCATTAGTCTGAGATATCTGAACGGAAGAGCCATACGCACTGATTAGACACTGACACCTACAAAACAGCAAACAGGTTAATATGACTCACACATGCAATGTCTATCCGTATGAGGCATGTCCTTTGATTCTAGCTTCATTGAGACGGGTGATATTTTAACAATAACATTCTGTCATCAGGATATCTCTCGACCAGAACCTCAATCAAAAAAAGGACCCTGAGTACGGATAGACATGGGTTAAATGCATATGAATGCGAAATGGGAATGATGCAAATGCATGAATGCAGGTCACTGTGCCATCTTCCAAGTCATCTGAAGACCCATTAAATCTCTGAACCAGTCACAGTCATCTGAGGGACTAAGTCACCATAAGTCCAACTTGAGGAGTTCCGAAATAAACGGAACCGGAGGTTACATCACTATCATCACAGGAACATCCACTGAACGGACGACAACCAGATCCTCTGAACAAGTACTCTCAAATTCAACCCGGGGATCCGAAATAAACGGAACCCGCTGATAGATATCACGGACAGAATTCCGGCGTGACAGAAGTAAGTACCCATAAGTTCATCTGAACCAAAGTCACCATCTATACCTGCAAATGATTCATTCCCTCCCCACTCGCGGGTGTCATCTAGGCCAGGGTAAGGTCGAGAGAAATGCAGCATAAATAACCCTTTCATAGAATATCATCATATACACACCCGAAGTATGTAACGATAATATCCCATCAGAGTCTGAATTGCTCGTGATATCAATGTTCCGCTAAGTGGCGCAATACCACCCGCTTCCCATGAATCACTCTATTCCTAGGTGTCCTAGATTTCACTCATAGCCTGGGTATTGGGCCTTTTACCTCATGTAACTCCCACCCCAACAGAGAGATAACACAACACAACCAGATGAACAGATGAATGCAAACATAAATGCAAACAAAAAATACAACCAATAAATAAATGAATGCAATAAATGAAGCAACAAAAGCAACCAAACCCTATCCTAGAGAGCGCTAGGAGAAACTCGCTTAGGGAAGATGGACCAGCAAGAGGTCAACTTCTCTGATTCCCCAGCAGAGTCGCCAGCTGTCGCATTACGCGAAAAACCGGCGGGAAAACGAAACAATCAGAGCCGCCACCGTGCGTTATTTATCCCAAAAGAGGGAAAGGAAACGCTTGAAGTAAACCTGGAAAAGACATGGTCTCGCGACCAGAGAGAAATGGGATCGGGAGTCGGTTATGCGAAGGGAAGGTATTAGCACCCCTACGCATCCGTCGTACTCGACGGGATCCACGCACAAAAGGAAGGATAAAGGTTGCTAAAAACTGCTCAAACATCAAACACTGGCTGAAAGAGACATAGGAAAGACCAAAGAAACTAACTCGGCAGGATATCGCATCCTGGGCCTACGTAGTCTGTTAGGCATAGACATCAGAGTCGACGTAGTTCGGGACAGGGGAAAGTGTGCTCGCTAGGATGTCGCATCCTATGCATACGTATCTTCTCGGACTGAAGAAGAATCAGAGCACTCGTAGCTCGGCTAACGCACGCCAAACAAAACCACACAGGAAACCGACTGCCAATCGCTGGACTTATGTCAGACTCCACACAAAACAGGCAAACATGGAAACCGAATGCCAATCGCTGGACTTATATCAGACTCCGAACCAAACAAACACACACTGGAAACCAACTGCCAATCGCTGGACTTATGTCAGACTCCAACAAAGAAACTGGAAACCGAATGCCAATCGCTGGACTTACATCGGACTCCAACCAGAAAAGGAGAAACAACTCACACAAACAAAACAAAAGGGCGCCCGGAGAGATCAGCTCATCTCCTGCCTACGTACCTCATCTGGTATGAGGATCAGGGCGACGTAGTTCCCCTACGCAGGGAAAAAGGACTAGCCTAACCAGATACAAAGGGAGACACAAACTACTAGGGAGACTACGACTCGAGCCTAGAAGTTGTCATGCATACCATCCCTATGTTAAGGTTGCTACCTAACTTGCACAGGGAGCAAGCTATCCTAATCAGCACAGGCAAATCAAGCATTCACACAATTAGCACACACTATATACAAACAAAGTGGGCTCACACAAGGTTGGGCTTTAGTCAAGGGGTCATGTCAAACTCGACAAACAAGCCATTGTAACAGGGTGATGTTAGCTCTTAACCCTAACATTGAGAGTTAGGGTGAAGCAGATGAAATGGGAAGTGAAGATAAGACTTCACAGCTCTTATCCCTGGCCTGGGAGAGCTTCAGACAAATGAAAGTGGGAGTTCAGAAAGTAGGAACTCTTCTCCACATGTGACTGACTCAACAAAGATCTTGGGTTAATATCCACAATGCATAAACATGTAATGTGAGCAAAGGGATGACACACTGAATAGCAGGAGATGGATTGCACATCTCTTTTATCTGCCAATTGCCTCATAGAGGTCTTTTCCTGCTTGGCACAAAGATAAACAAACACAAGCATTGCCTGTTAAGGAGGGCTTCAGACAGGTGCCTGCCCAAGTAACAGGACAGGTCTTCCAGACTACATGAAGTCAGAGAGATTATACCTCAATGCTTAAGCAACCAAGCAAAGCAAAACCAAGTTCAAAATGAACTTAAGCAACTAATGTACCTGAAAACAATCCATCTCAATCAGTATACAAGTCAAAAGTCAAACAGACAAACAATAGTCAACAGTTAACAGACATAGTCCAACAAGCAATGCAACAATGTGCAAGGCACAAGCTCAAACTCAAATGAGCTAAAATCCACCTACAAAACAACTCAAGATTAGTCAACGTTAACCAATTAGTCAACTCAAGCAAGTGAATCAATCCAATCATGGCCGTGTGCCTCTTAACCTGAAAACAAAACTCAAACATAAGCAACAAACCACTAGGGCAAGGCCTAGGGTCAAAGAGGGAGAAATAATCCAAGACAGAACATGCAATTCAACATGAATCAACCTTAATCAATTAAGAACACAATCCAAAAGGTTCCACATCCATATCATGCACCAAATTCATTTCACAAATCAATCATGGCAAGGCATGCAAGTTGGAAGCACATTGAGACAACAGAATGAACAAATGCACATTAATTCAAATATGATTCAATAAATCTCAAGAAAAATCATGGCTAAACAGAACACACAACATGATCAACTAACCAAAAATCAAGGCATTTGAACAAGTTTAAGCATGGTAATCAAATTCCATAAGGCAAGGAAACCAAAACAAACTCAAATATGGCACAATTTGGTACATCAACTTAGCATAAGCCTAAAACAGAATTGACAAATGATAAAGACCTCAAACCAAAGCCACAACAAACTTCAACATGTCTAGAAACAATGTGCAAAATTTCACATCCATAGGATAAACAACCATCATTTCACAAATCATTGAAGTTCAAGACTATTCAAAAGTGCACAAATGACAATCCAGAAGGAAAAATCCCAAACAAATCATAAATGAATCCAAAAATTCCAAGAGAATTCATGATCAATCACAACATCCAGAAGAAGCATCATACAAAGAATCACATCATTTGGCATTTATTTGGCATGGCAAAGAAATTCATCAAGTTGAGCAACCAAAGGTGTGACACACATTGTCACACCTACATTCAAAGGATCATAACTCAGCAACCACAAATGATAAAAATGCAAACTCAACACAAAAATGTCCAGCAAGATGTCTAGTTTAAGCATGCCAAATTTCAAAATCATTGGATTAAAACTCATCATTTTACAAAGCATATGGCAAGCAAGGTTCAAAAAGCATACATGTTAACAAACCCTAGGCAAAAATTAATTTCCATCCGTGCACAAATTGTGGAAAATGCTCATAAAAAACTCAACACAATGAGAAGCAAGATGCAAAAATCCAAACATTATTTGGATCAATATTTATTGAGTTATGAATTTTTAAAGTGGAAGAAAAATTAAAAAAAACATGAAAGAAGCATAGCATGAATGGATGGAGAAAATGACATAAAATGTGAATGCCATATTTGGATTTGCCCTCGCCAGGATTCGAAGGGAAGCAGAATTTGAATTGAAGCGCTATCATGTGAAACGCGCCGTTTCACTTAATCTACGTGGCCAAGCGAAGCGCTCATAGCCAATCATAATGCCATGCGTACACCACGTGGACCAATACATGTCCACAAACACTTAAACATGTGCAAACAGGCGCTGGAAAGATCAAAAGGATTCTGGAAACGAAAACCCTAACTTCTTCATCATGTTCATCACGTTCTTCATACTCAAGAACACATGTTCACAGAAATTAAAAATAAACATATCAATGGATTCCTCTCTCAACATACATCCCTAATCTAAGCATGATTTAACCTAATTCCACATATCATGAACAAATCGAGGCAAAGAACATTCACATGTCAAACTTAAAATCACCATAACTAACACAATACTTCATGAAAATCATTGATCTAAAGCTCAGCATGCTCAGTGTTGAAGGATCTACAACTATCACCTATCAATTTCACGAATTAATGGAATCGAATTCTGTCCTTGTTGAAGATGCAGAAGTGAAATTGGTTGATTCAGGCCTTGGACAGCTCAAACAGATGTTCCAATGCTTATATGGATGAATGGATGAAGAATGCAAGCCCAATCGTGCTTGATCCTTGCTGAATTTGCAACTGCCATGGATGGATGCAAGCTTTGAAACAACTTCCAATTGCTCGAAATCCTCTAGATCTTGCTTCAATCTTGCTCTACAATGCTTCTAGGTGATGAATCAATCAAGGAACATGCAATTTTTTTGAAGAAAATTGATGAAAAGTTTGAGAGAACAAAGTGAAGAAAATTTCAGATTTGGAAATTGTGATGTGTTCATGCAGTTTTCTGTTATGCTTATGCTTATATATGAGCTCTTAATCATGTTTGTTAATCATGCTTAACCAATTGCCAATGGATTAGTGAAAAGAGAGTGTAAATGCAAATTGGCCAATGCACCTCATGCATGAGATTACCAATGGAACAGTGCATGAAATTGGCTTGGAAATCATTTGAAATTCTGTTTTGAGCCAAGTGCAAATGGTAAAATGTGAAAACAATGCTTAATTTTCAAATTATAACTTTCCCTCCAAAATTCAAATGAAAAACCAAATATTTTTGTGATGGGAATGCATGGCATATGATGCATGTTTTGGATAGTGCATGTCAAGACATGAATGTTGCAAAAAGAACCACTCCATTTGGCCTTATGGTTTAAAAGTTATGCATGTTTGAAGTTCAAATTCATTTGGCCATGATTGATCCATATCTCTTCAACCACACATGAGAAATTCATGTTCTTGGACTTTTTGGAAATGGGAGAACAAGATCTTCAACTTTCATGTTGGACAAAATTTCATTTAAAGCTTTCTTGATGATGTAATCTTGAAGAGAAAACCTTTCCATTTTTGGCAATTTCAAATTACAGGTCACTTACTATTTTTGGAAAGTTTTGATCTGACCTCAAATTCTTCAATGTTGATGTTTGAAATGTCAAATGAGACTTGTATGGACATGAATGAGGCTTCTCTAACCATCTTCCCCCTTCAAATCCATGATTGAATTGACAGTTGACTTTGGTTGACTTTCTAGGGTTTCAGATGAATTGCATCTTGACTGATGAGCTTTGAACATCCAACCTTTGGCCAAACCACTTCAAAATGATCCCTAGGTCATATGAACTTAATGATCCAACCCTAGAGATTTGCTTCCATAGGAAATGCACTGGCTTACTTGCACTAGGCAATGGACAATGCAATGCTATGCAGTGGACAATGCAATGCTAATGACCCTAAACATGAAAATGTATATACAAAATGGGAGGTGCAAATTTGAGGTGCTACACATACTGAGCCATAACAAAACTGTTTTTAGTGGAGTCCGCGAGATCGTGTCTGCATGAACGATGTTTAGTGCTTTATTTTAGAAAAGAGTTCAAGAAAGTCACAAAAACAAAAAACATTGCCATTTTTATTCCAAAGTGACCTATAATGTTTTGTATTATCACATGTGTTTATTTTAGGATATTGAAATTTTGTCCAACATAAAATTTGAAGTGGACATCTTAATATTTCCAATGAAATTGGTCTTACCTCAAAATCATAAAAATTGAAGAAGTTAGGTCTTTGGGAAGTTGACCCAAAATTAGGGTTTCAGTCAAAATGACCTATAATGTTTTGAAATGAATGATGACCTTCCAATTTTCAAATGTATTTTTGATGAACATGAAAGTTGTTTATATGGTTCTTAATAACATTGTTTCTCTTGGGGTTTTCTTCATTTGACAAACAAATCAAAAGTTAGGTCTCAGTGAATCTCAGTTTGGTCAGATGACTTGACTGGTCAACTTCTCAAGGCCAAACTTCAAATCTTGATGAATGGATGATTGAGGATACTCACATAATCTCATATATGCATAAAATTATGAATTAAAGAACTTCACTTGATTGAATTTGATCATAGTTTGAGGTTTCTTCATGAGCAAGGCACAATCAATGCATAGTTGAATTAGGGTTTCCTTGGGAAACAATCCTCAAGCCCTTTGGTTTATCTTGATCAAATTGGAAAATTGAGATACTTGGGAGACATATATGATGATTGAGATCTTTGGGAACCATTGTCATGCTTTCTTTCATCTTCATCTGGTCATTTCATTGAGCATAGGGGCCTCCTAGGAGCAAGGGCATACCTGATCACTTGAGCTTCAAAACAAAAGAGTTAGTGACATATTTTTGTGCTTTTGGTTAGTTAAACAAATAAGAAAATAAATAATATACAATTCAAGCATGCTTGGTGGTCTCAAACAAACTCACGCAAGTCCCAACCCAAGGGTTAAGGAGCCACACATGCTATGATCCTTGAGGCAATGCAATGAGCAATGATTTGATGCCATGAGGGATCTAAGGGTCAAAATTAAGATCTTACATTTAGCCTCAAAGTTTTAGCATCGACAATGACTCTGGAACTTATAGAGTGGTGTTACATCACCTAAAGTGGGCGCTAACATGATGGAAAACATTGGTTTTATGATAGAAAATCTAATGTCAAGAAATAATAATACTCAATAGATATTTCAAATGGAGATAACAAAAGAGAAAAAGAAACCGCTAATTAGATAACCTAAAAATGTGACTTAGGCATAAGTTAGGGATTTTCAACAAATCAAAGTGACAATAACGTGTAAGTATGTTTGAAACATAAAAGGTGTAGATATGAAGGATCACTCCAGCCATTATCATCAGAAGCAAAGTATTTTGGAATTATAGTTTTGTGGGTGAATAACATTTGTTGTGCTCTAATTAAAGCCTAATAATTTCCCACATTATCATTTTTATCTCTAGTTTTTGTTGTATTAATGAATTCTCTATATTGAATTACACCTTTGTGTCTTGTCATATACATTAAATTCCTCTCAAATAATAAAATTGTATGTTGCGTCTTCTTTATTAAAACTCATTGCAAAATGTCATTTATTTTTAATAAACATTGAAACATTGAAACATTGAAATATAAAAAGCGTTAGAAAATATAAATACATTGATGTGTCAAAAAGTCTAGTACATATTGATGACTTGCAACTATATGTCTAACTCACAAAACAAAAATAATCCAAGATCATCAAAATGAGCAAGACACGATACAAAAACACACTTCCTTCAAAATAATTAGTACCAAACGTACAAGTAGCACTATAAACTTGGTCCATTAAGAGGTATTTATGATCATACATATACTCTTAGAGTGTTCGAGATCCGGAGAGTCGTGGAATCAAGTAACTAACTCATTCCATGCTCAAATCAATCATCAAACCCTATGCACACCTGCACTTGTACCATTCTAGCTACATTCCTAAAACATACATTTTAGCCTCAAAGTTTTAGCATCGACACTGACTCCGACACTTATAGAGTGGTGTTACATCACCTAAAATGGACGCTAACATGATGGAAAACATTGGTTTTATGATATCAATTGTTATGTCAAGAACCAATAATACTCAATAGGTATTTCAAATGGTGATAAGAAAAGAGTTAAAGAGACCGCCGCTAATTTGAAAACCTAGAAATGCTACTTAGGCATAAGTTAGAGATTTTCAACAAATCAAAGTGAAAATAACTTGTAACTATGTTTGAAACGCAAAAGACGTAGATATGAAGGATCACTCCAGCCATTAACATCAGAAGCAAAGTATTTTGGAATTATGGTTATATGGGTGAATAACATATGGTGTGCTCTAATTAAAGCCTAAATATTTCCCACATTATTATTTGTATATCTTTTTTTTGTATTAATGAATTTCTATATAGAATTACACCTTTTTGTATTGTCATTATGGGTATGCATTACGTTCCTCTGAAATAATACAATCCTATGTTGTGTCTTCTTTATTGAAACTCATTGCAAAATGTCATTTATTTTTAATAAACATTGAAACATTGAAACATTGAAATATAAAAAGCGTTAGAAAATATAAATACATTGATGTGTCAAAAAGTCTAGGACATATTTATGACTTCCAACTACATGTCTAACTCACAAGACAGAAATAATCCAAGATCATCAAAATTAACAAGACACGATACAAAAGTACACTTCCTTCAAAATAATTAGCACCAAACGTACAAGTATCACTACAAACATTGGCCATTAAGAGGTATTTATGATCATACATATACCCTTAGTGTGTTCGAGATTCAAAGAGTCGAGGAATCAAGTAACTAACTCATTCCATGCTCAAATCAATCAGCAAACCCTATGCACACCCGCGTTTCTACCATTCTAGCTACATTCCTAAAAAAATACATTTTAGCCTCAAAGTTTTCGTATCGACATTGACTCTGGCACTTATAGATTGGTTTTACATCACCTAAAGTGGGCGCTAACATGATGGAAAACATTGATTTTATGATATCAAATGTTATGTCCATAACTAATAATACTCAATAGGTATTTCAAATGGAGATAATAAAAGAGAAAAGGAGACTGCTAATTTGAAAACCTAAAAATGCGACTTAGGCACAAGTTAAGGATTTTCAACAAATCAAAGTGACAATAACTTGTAAGTCTGTTTGAAACGCAAAAGACATAGATATGAAGGATCATTCCAGCCATTATCATCATAAGCAAAGTATTTTGGAATTATAGTTATGTGGGTGAATAACATTTGTAGTGCTATAATTAAAGCCTAAAATTTTTCCCACATTATCATTTTTATGTCTAGTTTTTGTTGTATTAATGAATTCTCTATATAGAATTACACCTTTGTTTGTTGTCATTATGGGTATGCATTACATTACTCTCAAATAATACAACCCTATGTTATGTCTTCTTTATTGAAACTCATTGCAAAAAGTCATTTATTTTAAATAAACATTGAAACATTGAAACATTGCAACATTGAAACATTGAAACGTTGAAATATAAAAAGAGTTACAAAATATAAATATTTTGATGTGTGAAAAAGTCTAGGACATATTGATGACTTCCAACTATATGTCTAACTCAGAAAACAAAAATAATCCAAGATCATCAAAATTAGCAAGACATGATACAAAAACACACTTCCTTAAAAATAATTAGCCCCAAACGTGTTCGAGATCCGAAGAGTCAGGGAATCAAGTAACTAACCCATTCCATGCTCCAATCAATCATCAAAACCTATGCACACCCGCATTTCTACCATTCTAGCTACACTAAAAAAATACATTTTATCCTCAAAGTTTTAGCATCGACACTGACTCTGGCACTTATAGAGTGGTGCTACATCACCTAAGGTGGACGATAACATGAGGGAAAACATTGGTTTTCTGATAGCAAATGTTATGTCAAGAACCAAAATTACTCAATAGATATTTCAAATGGAGATAAGAAAAGAGATAAAGAGACCGGTAATTTGAAAATCTAAAAATGAAACTTAGGCATAAGTTAAGGATTTTCAACAAATGAAAGTGACAATAACTTGTAAGTCTGTTTGAAACACAAAAGATGTAGGTATGAAGGATCACTCCAGGCATTATGATCAGAATCAAAGTATTTTAGAATTATAGTTATGTGGGTGAATAACATTTGTTATGCTCTAATTAAAGCCTAAAAATTTCCCACATTACCATTTTAATTGTAGTTTTTGTTGTATTAACAAATTCTCAACATAGAATTACACCTTTGTGTATTGTCATTATGGGTATGCATTACATTCCTCTCAAATAATACAACCCTAACTTGTGTCTTCTTTATTAAAACTCATTTCAAAATGTCATTTATTTTTAATAAACATTGAAACATTGACTGATTGAAACGTTGAGATAAAAAAATGTTAGAAAATATAAATACTTTGATGTGTGATAAAGTCTAGGAAATATTGATGACTTCCAACTATATTTCGAACATACAAAATAGAAATAATCGAAGATCATCAAAATTAGCAAGACATGATACAAAAACACACTTCCTTCAAAATAACTATCACCAAACGTACAAGTAGCACTGCAAACTTGGGCCATTAAAAGTTATTTATGATCATACATATAACCTTAGAGTGTTTGAGATCCAAAGAGTCGGGGAATCAAGTAATTAACTCATTCCATGCTCAAATCAATCATCAAACCCTATGCACACCCATATTTCTACCATTCTAGCTACATTAAAAAATACATTTTAGCCTTAAAGTTTTAGCATCAACACTGACTCTAGCACTTATAGAGTGGTGTTACATCACCTAAAGTGGACGCTAACATGATGGAAAACATTGATTTTATGATATCAAATGCTATGTCAAGAACCAATAATACTCAATATGCATTTAAAATGGGGATAAGAAAAGAGAAAAAGAAATCGCTAATTTAAAAACCTAAAAATGCGACTTAGGCATAAGTTAGGGATTTTCAACAAATCAAAGTGACAATAACTTGTAAGTCTGTTTGAAACGCAAAAGACGTGGATATGAAGGATCACTCCAGCCATTATCATCATAAACAATGTATTTTAGAATTATAGTTATGTGGGTGAATAACATTTGTTGTGTTCTAATTAAAGCCTAAAAATTTCCCACGTTATCATTTTTATGTCTAGTTTTTGTTGTATTAATGTATTCTCCATATAGAATTACACCTTTGTGTGTTGTCATTATGGGTATGCATTACATTCCTCTCAAATAATACAACCCTCTGAAAAATGTCATTTATTTTTTATAAACATTGAAACAAAAAAAAAGCGTTAGAAAATATAAATACTTTGATGTGTGAAAGAGTCTCAAAAATATTGATGACTTCCAACTATATGTCGAACTCACAAAACAGAATTAATCCAAGATCATCTAAATTAGCAAGACACGATACAAAAACACATTTCCTTCAAAATAATTAGCAACAAACGTACAAGTAGCACTACAAACTTGGGCCATTAAGATCTATTTATGATCATACATATAACCTTAGAGTGTTTGAGATACCAAGAGTCGGGGAATCAAGTAACTAACTCATTCCATGCTTAAACCAATCATCAAACCCTATGCACACCTGCATTTCTACCATTCTAGTTACGTTCCAAAAAAAATACATTTTAGCCTCAAAGTTTTAGCATCGACACTGACTCGGGCACTTATAAAATGGTGTTACTTCACCTAAAGTGGACGCTAACATGGTTATCCATTTAATATTTTTTTAACGTCATTCTTATTAGCGTTGTATAAAGCCGTCGCTACATTCACTATTAGTCTAAAATAATTTACATTATTTATTTATTTATTAAGTTTTAGCGTCTCATACTAGGATTGTGCATATTTTTTGCTAATTATTTTTCTATTTAATTACAAAAATGTTAGCGTCGGTGATGACCAGCGTTGGGTTATTTTTAGCAGGAAGTTGTTGCTTTTATTTATTTATTAGATATAAGCGTCATAGATGGTCGATGACAAATATTTATTTATTTTTAACTTAATTTTAAAAATCGCAGTGTTAGTGATGACAAACATTATGTTATTCTGAACTAGAAATTATCATTTATTTTTTATTCATTTAATTAAATATAAGCGTCTAGGATTGATGATGCTAACTTTTTATTTATTTATTCAACTATTTAGATTTAAAAATATTTAGATGTGAATTTTAAAAATATTTATTTATATAACTATTTTATTTTAAAATATGGAGAGAGAAATATTTCATTTCCCTTTTATTTTTTATTTTCTTGAAACAAAAAATTAAAAAAATAAGAAAAAGATTGAATAAAGAAAATTAAATAAAATTAAAGCTTGTTTCAATGAACTTCAAAAATAATCTCCAAACCAGACCATTTTCTTTTCTCCAAATCATCTCCAAACCAAATCATATTCTTTTCTCCAAATCGCCTTCAAATCAGTTTTTAGCTTTAAAAGATCTCTTCAAAAAGCCTTAAATTCATCTTAGGGTTTCAAATCATCTTCTCAAATATGTTTTAGTTTAGGGTTTCAAATCATATTCTCAAAAGATTTAGAGTTTTATCTTGTGAGTAACCCAGAGCGAACAAAGGAACACAACTTTCATTGAACACAACACTAGTGATTCATTATTGGACTCACCTATTTCAAAAGGTAAATGTCCATCATAAATCATTTTTGTTGTTCAATGCTTATGATTAGAAATATTTTATGGTTTATGATTCAACATTCTGATTCGGTGTTTCGATTCAGCATTTTGATTTGGAATTTCGATTGTTTGTGTCATGTTTTCCATATTTAGTGATGCATAACTTTTCATATAAGAATTATAAAATTCACCAATTCCATCTTCCCGTGGTATAATTTTCTCATACATTTCACAAATATATTTATTTTAGGCAAGATTCCAATTTGTGCATGCAGGACCTTGATGGGGAGAGCTTCTTTTTGAACAATGTATAAGGTAACATTTCTCTACGTAGTCTATTTGAATCCAATTTATTTAGGATTATTTATTCTATATTATTTATCTTTTGCATCTTTGCATATTGTGGGTGTTCAGTTCTATGTATTGTAGGTGCATGTTGTTAGCATGTTATCTATTGTTGGTTGAAACTGTACATGAATTTATAAATTACTTTGTGTACGTGTAACTTAATTAAGTATGAATGTGATGAGATTTTGCGTTTGAATCACAATTGTATAGTGAACATGCTTTTCAATTTTTTTTATATGCTTTAAATTTTGGATGTTATTGTGTCTGTGATTTTGAAGTGGTACAGTTACAATGATTTTGGTTTTCTTATATGTATGATGTTGATACTACAATTATTTTACATTTGGATGCTTTTTAGAAAATAAAATATTTGATGTGAAACAAACAAAGCAACAATTGTCATCTGGGAATTACCTTGATTGTTGTTGGACGATTTCTTAGCGTCGTCAATCCGGTAAACCCTAAACTCTAAATCCCTACTTTGAAATTCTTCTCTTCCCTTTCTTCAATTTTCTTTTTTCATTGCTCATATATATATGGCATTATATCTCTCTATGCTATCGATTCTATGTATACCATTTATCACTTTCGTGTGTTTTCGTATGTTGTTTTCCTATTCTCACTTTTCACCAATAAAATTTGTATAAGGTGATTAAAACTTTGTTTCAAATATGGTATAGAACATAATTAGCTCTTTTTTACTGTTTTTTAATTTTCATATGTAATTGTATAATATTTTACATGAATATGTTACATGTATGATAATTTATTTATTTATTTGTATTTATTTATTATTTTTGTATTTTTGTATTTTTAGATTACTTTCAAATTAATTTTTTACAGTTGTTTTTTCTCCCCCATTTTGGATTATTTTCAAATTCATTTTTAGAGTTGTTTTTTTCTCCCCCATTTTGGACAAATTCTGCTCCACCAGTCTATTCCACTACCCCACTATGCTACACGAAATATGGTATTTGTTGGACCAAACCCTAATTTTTATGACTATAAATAACAGAAAATGAACAATGGATTGGGATAAAAAAAAGAGAACACCAAATCCGGAAAAACACCATCCTCGCCATTTTTCATTAACAACAAAGAGCAACACATATCTAACAACAAACAATCTTCACCATTTTTCATTAACAACATGTAACGACTAAAACTACTACAACAACAACTACACAATCTATAAACAAAGAAATAAAACAGAAAAAATAAGAAAAAGAGAAGAACCAAATGAGCCTCCTCCTCTTAAAACTTGATGTATCTTCACCACCTCATCTTCACCACCGCTACCCATCTTGAAACTCGACTGCCACCATCACATAAACACACCTCCATCTTCGACTGGACCACCATCTTCATCACTACACATTTTACTATCTTCATAACTACACATTTTACTCCTTGCTTCCATTTCCTTGACTTCTTTTGATCTTTCCTTTTTGGCTATGTTTTTATGTTGTTTGTTTAAAGAAGAAAAAAAACATACATGTGTTATAGTTATATGGAACACTCTAGGATATTGGATCCATTTGCAATACAGTTAACAAAAGGAAATTGGGATTATGATGTAATTGATGTTGATATCTCTGAAGCGAAGAAAACCTACGAGTTAGGGGGATATGAACTTCTTATATGTTTCAAGAGATCTAATATGACCATCTAAGCTCAAATACGGATGACCCTCCTTCTACACAATGTTAAACTTATGAGCCACACCTCCTTTGTCACCCCAAAGACCACACAACTGATATGATATATAGTGAAAGGAAAACAAGTGGACATCGCAAGAGTATTCTCCAATAAGATTTGGGAGATTGTTGACTCGTCGAAGAAACATACACTTGGTTCCATAGATTGATTATGAGACTGTGCAGACATTATGGTTAGTTAGACATTTTGGATCACCATCACATATGGAAAATGTCTAAGTCGGATGATATTTTTATTGCATGATACACACACACACAGAGAGAGAGAGAGAGCAATATGAAAAGGACACTAAGGAGAGAGAGAGAGAGAGAGAGAGAGAGAGAGAGAGTATGTGCGTGTGAGAGTGTGAGTGTGAGAGAGAAAGAGACATGTAGATAGATAGAAAGAGTATATCTACCATGACTACCACCAGCACCATTGGTTGTACCTAATGAGTCTCAACATGCAGTAGTGATTTTTGATAGCATGGATCCTGATATGAAAGCTTATTTTCCCTAGAAATGGATTGTCTATGAGGAATACCACAAAGGTTTGTCGTCGCTTAATGATTCTGTGAATATGTTGCAATTATGGATTCCATAGCCACAAACTTAATTTGAGCTAGTACCCTCTTAGAACAAGTTGAATATTTATTTGCAATAGCCTACTAATAGCCCATTCTATTATGAGCGAGGATGTGGTGACACTAGTAGGAATGGAGCAACGAGATAACATGCTTAAGTAGACGATGATGATGAAGAAGAGCATGGAGGTAACCAAGGAGAAGATGATGATTAGATAGTTTGTTAAAGTGATTGATCGGTTCATCACTAGCCACATCATTATGAAGTTTTTATAGTTTCTTGAGTTTCATTTAAGTACTTGTTAAACCTTTTTGGTTGAATTATGTTTTTGTGTTGTTGTAGTAGATTACTAATAATGTCCATGCACAATGATCTTGGGTGTGTTGGTCATTTTGTATTAAGTACATGAACACATCTAAGTTTCAAACTTATTCTGAATATTATGATGTTTATTGTTGGTTTACTCCAAATTATGATGTACATAAATCTAGGAAATTGAACAAGAAAAAAAAAGTTATGGTGTTGTAGCATAAGGTGCTCTAGACGAGCCACAATGTGCGCTTATCGAACTTTGTTGCACAAGCAAGATAAGCGATGAACATGGGGATAAGCAAGGTCATTCTAATTCCACTCATTATTTTGTTGACTTATGACACACAAATATTTTCTACAAAGGGTGGAATGCAAAGATGATCAAAGCTAAACATGTATATGAAATTCTGGTGTAGTCAGAATTCAGATGTTCTACTCCAAGTCATGACATCTGATCTAACATTGTAACTAATACAGCAAGATAGTTATTAACCACTGTACTAATATGTACACGTTCACAGATGTCACGACATCTCATTCTCTGTCACCCTAGAATGGATGAACACCTGGTTCTGTGCATCAGGAAGAAGGACTCAACAGAGATCAATCCTAGCACTCACTTCTGTTGTTTTCTTACACAGTTATCAGCATGATGTCTTACTGTTGATTTTGGACATCATCTGTTACATTGTTCCAGTGTGTTTGTCTTTTACATGTATTTCCTGAATTAAAGGTTGAACACGTTAATCTAATTTCCACTTATTAGATTGCTAACAACTAGGCTATTTGTTAGGTTCATTAATTGTAGGTTAGTAGTTGGTTTCCTGGATTTTAGCTCAGCTGTTGAATCCATGAAGAATAGCATGAGAATAATACTGAAACAGAAAAACCAATCATCCTACACTTTAGCACCTGCTGTTGGGAATGAATGTCACAACATTCAGTTCGACATCCAGAACATATGCTGATTCTGGTATGTTCCTGGAAACAGGCTGTGCTAAGTTTGCAGTACTGTAAAAGACCAACTAGTCTCTACTTCAGTATCAGCCTTCAGTATCAACTGTCAAAACATCCAGTTTAACAGTTTCACAATGATCCTTCGGCCAGGTCTGTTATCCTTGAAGAGAACAGACTTAAATAAATACTGAACTGAACCTAACCTGCTTATTGTTCAGTATACGCTGTCACTGATGAATGTTACAACATTCTGATTGACATTCAAACAGAAGGCTATATACCAGGTCTGTTATCATCTTGATAAGCTGACTGGAATACCAGCTGAGTTATGACAGTAACAAAAACACATGCAGAAGGAAAACAAACACAGGAAATTGTTAACCCAGTTCAGTCCAACATGACCTACATCTGGGGGCTACCAAGCCAGGAAGAAGATCCACTATCAGCAGTATTAATTCAGAGTTAAACTCCCCCGTTTACAACTCTTCACTTAATCCCTACCCAATGCAATCTATACCTAGGAACTTCTAGATAGAAACCTCCAGTTTCCATTCCTATCACTACAAATACAATGTAATGTTAACACACCTTGAACTTGCTTCACAGCTTCATTCAAGAACAAAATCACTCTTGCCTACAGGCTTTGAGTTACAAATACTCTCAGCTTTTACCACTGAGAAACACATGGTAACCTTCCCACAGGTTGGGAGGTTTACCTCACACACCCCCTAAATTTTCATTCTAAGAGGCTTACACAAACTAGGTTACAATTAGCTATTTATAACCTAATCACCCAACTGGATTTGGGCCTTCAGAAATCGCAGCAGACTTGTTCTTTGTTGTTACAACTTCAGCAGAAAAATTCTGCTACAAACAAGGTCTTCAATCCTAAAATCTCTCCATATATATCTCCATATTTAGAGCCTATATATATTCTGATTAAGTCTTTAAGACCTCCACATGGGAGTTAGGATATTCACCAAATATCCTTACTAATCCCAGAATATATACTGAATGAATTAATTCAGTTTTCTACACATGTACGATGTCACAGGCCTGATGTCATGACATCGTACATGACATGTTGGTCCAGATGTTGAACTTCTTCAACCCAACATATTAAAACAACAGAGATGAATACATTATTTGTTTTACAAAATTAATGCCAATCCTAAGGTATTAACAGTATATTTTTAATTTAAATTATTTTCATGATTAAGTCTCAATTTATGATTTGTTTTTTTGAAAAAGTATTGTTGAATAAAGCTTGTCTGTAAATGGTTCAAATAATGATCTGAATTATCAAAATATACGGAACCACAAACGATAACTTAACAACCAAGGTCAAAGAACAAATGACATGTAAACAGGTTTCATTCTCTTTAAATGTTTCATTTATAATTAATGGTTGACTATCCATGAATTATAACATGATTATGAATTATGTGCTCTATTCATAGTTTGATTTTTCTACTATATAGAGAGAACATGTTGATATAAGTCAGGAATCATAAGCCTACCAAAGTGAGATGTGTGAAACCTCATGTTTTACTTAAATACTAGAAGTAGCCATGAATTCTAAATATGTAGACTTTGCATCAATCTTAATAAATATTTGATGTATTTGGAAGTCAATGATATATACGTTCAATGAATTGTCTGTTATTGAGTGAAAAACTACTTGACCTAAAACGCCTACATTGTGAGGGCCGAATCCTTTGATAAATCCATTTGAGTCGTACAATGAATTTTTTTTTTGTTCTTTCAAAGTTACAACTCTTAAACAATTTTAAAAGAAAAGTAGTGTTCACTTTCTTATCTTAAGGATATGAGAGCACATAAAAGTAAGAGTATTGAAAAAAGAATGTTAGGCAGAAAAATGCCATGTTTAGAAAAAGAAAAGCTCAAGTAGTATTGGTGTAATGAAAAAAAAAAGAAGAATTCTTTGACAAAATTAAGTCAAAATCAAAATTCAAGCACACAAAAGAAAAAGGCACCAAAAGAAATGGTTGTAAGAAAGTGGAAATAAATAAATAGAATTTTTTGAAAAGAAACATGTTATGCTCTCTTTTCTTATGGCTTTTGAATCCAAAGAAAAACCAATATTTTTGTAAGCCCAACCATGTTACAAACTAAAGAAATACCTTAGTGATCCATGAAAGATGATATATCTTATGATACTATTTAGATGAAATGTGAAGTATTTCTATAGTGCATGCATTGTCTAATTTGTTAGGGAAACACTGACCATTGAGAGATACTCAGTGAGATTATGATCTTGATAAATGATTGACTGTTGATCTAGACATGTTTTAAAATATTACTTGGGTCAAGCAAGTAATTTGTATGCATGTTATGGTCTGTGGATAGTTGTGATAATGTTTATGAACTTGCAATTGAAAGAATATCGTGCCATAAAAATAATTTCAAAAAATTCTGACCTAAGTTAGTAAACCATGTCATTAAAGCATACAGTCAAAACTTTTCTGAACCATTTGATTAATTTTGTTTGAGGACAAACAAAAAATAATAATTTGGGGAGAGTTGATATGTGCCAAATTTATGTAAAATACATAGGCCTTTATTAACTTATTTTACAAGAAATCAATACAAAAATCCTCAATTTATCTATGAAAATTGAGAAAACACTTGTTTGTACTTTTCTAGTATGTATTAATTAAAAACACGTAAAAAGGACTAGAAAAAATAAGTCAGGGCAAAATCGTGAATGTCGAAGCTCGCTAGGCCCAACGATATGTAAGCGCAAGCAAAAGGTCGGTTGGCACATCTAAGTTAAAGTATTTCATGGTGAATAAAGGGTTTGCACGCTAAGAGCAGGGGCGGTGTGCTTAGAGGGCCAAGGATGCTATGGCCACCTCTCAAACATCTAGCTTTGCTTAAAGGGAAATAAAGTAGGCTTTCTATGTGCAAGGGTAGTGTGTCTAACAAAAGGTCCGTAATTTTGCCTTTAAAACGAAGTTTCAGTTCATTGAAAAGTGAGTTTCTATGGAGTGAGATAAGAAAAAATTGGAGTAGGTTCACTTGTCCATGACATAAGAATAATAGAGAGAGCTTGAAAACGGAAGCGCTGCTCAAGTAACAAGGATGATAAACTTCCAAGATCAGCTTTGTGGGATTATCAGCGGTTACAATGTGTAAATGTAGCTAAAATATCTATGTTGGGGGATAGATGTAATCATTATATTCATTTACTAAATAGGTCACAATGTTGTATGTAATTTCACTCATTCCTTAATATTGACAACTCTTTAACCTTAATGCTTGTTTTAGCTTTGTTACTTAAAACTTCTTTTCATGATGTGACCTAACATTCAAAGGTGCTTGTCTTTACTAGATCCAAGATAATAAGCTATTTGATACTAATTCCTAGACATATGGTTAGGTTCAATATCCTCACATATTGTAGTAATTACTCGAATCACGGTTATGGTTGATTCTGAAGGTGAGAAAAACAAGAAAGGGGGGGTTTGAATTGTTTAGAAAAATAAGCGCTTTTTCAAAATGAAAACCACACAAGGATTTTATACTGGTTCGCTTATAACACAAAGCTACTCCAGTCCACCCGGCCGAGGTGATTTCGCCTTCAACAAGGACTTAATCCACTAATCTTGAAAGATTACAAACAACGTCTAAGAGAAAAATTTCTTAGTCCTCTCAAGTATACAGACTACACAGAGTCACTTGAGGAAATCAACAAACAATAGATGAAAGATTTATGTAATCTAGAGTGCTTCTAAGAAAGCAAATATTACAGTATTAAGAACAAGAGTTTTTCACGTTATAAGCAAAAGCTTCGTGAAGATCTTAGAGAGCAAGAGTGTTTTTCTTGAGCGTTGATGTTTCAGTATAATTTTGGCTTGTTGGCTTGCTGATTCTTCAAAGTTGATTGCAACCCATTTTATATATCAGTTGAAGTAGTAGTTGAAACTGGTGGATATTAAAATGAATTTACGCCATCACTTAAATAGCTTCTGCAGGATAACTTTCTCTCCTTGAAATGACTACTTACCACAAGTAGTATCTTCTTTATTGAAATTGGAGATTAACGTCTCTTTCTTAATTAGGAAAACCATTTGCAAATCTTTACTTGACTTTAACATTACTCTTTCATGATTAGCAATTCCATGCTCAGAGTATTTGTGTTTCTGGAGAATCTTGGAGTCTTGCTTCTGATGTTGAGTTCAGATAGTTTCTTCAGACAGCGCTGATAACTTCTGGAATTTAGAGATAGCATTGTTCAGAGTCAGAACTTCTAGAGCTTACTTCTTGTTCAGATGCTTCTGATACTTGTGGTTTTGCTCAGAGTTGGACTTTCTTGAACTTGTTTCTACTTCAGATGCTTCTTATCTTCTGATAATTTGTATCTGATCTGGTTATGTATCTGATGACATCATCAGATCTCTTCCTTCTTTCTTTAGAACCCTGCACACTTAGAAACTTTTCGTTAGGGTGCCATTTTTGGTTTCATTCTTTGTTATCATCAAAATCAAGGAATCTGTTGTAGAACAATTTTTGTTCTTACAATCTCCCCCTTTTTGATGATGACAAAACAAACTTAATTAGCAGATGAACATGAAAAAAATATCAGATCAGATAGATAAGAGCTCCCCCTGAGATAGTGCTAGGGAGTTCAGAAGTTCTTACCAGAGCTTCTAAGTAAAGAGGTTTCTTGATACCTTCTGCAATTTCTTAAGTCCAGGTTAGATAAATTTATTTTTAAGAAAAATATAAGAAAAAAATATGTTGCAGAATGCTTAAGGTATTAGACAATATTTTCATCAGAGCTATTAATGACTTCTCCCCCTTTTTGTTAGAATCAAAAAGACATAGCAAAATAAATAATTGAAGAGAAAAACATTGTATTTAGATAAAAGCACAAAGGCAACAAGAACATGAAAACATCAGAAAGCAAAAACAAAACAACAGGCAAACAAAAATCCTAAGTGTCTAGGGGTTCGGAGGCGGAGGCATTCTCTGAAGCAACATAGCAAGCATGTTCTGGATGTTGTCGTTGACAGTATCTTGCTTGTCCATTCTGGCCCGGAGTTCATTCTGATCTTGCTGAAGTTCTTTTAGAGTCTGAAGAACCATAGGGATAACAGAAGAGGACTCCCCCAGAGTCAGAGCCTGCTGTGCTTCAGCAGTGGCCTGTGCTTCAGCTTCTGCAGCAGCAGCAGCATCTGCCAGAGCCTTAGCTTCAGCTTCCTTTAACCTTAGGATTTCAGCTTCCCTTGCTCTTTCTTCTTCCAGCCTTCTAGCCTCTTCTTCAGCTTCTCTTGCTAACCTCTCTTCTTCCAGCCTTCTGGCTTCAGTTTCTCTAGCAAGTCTTTCCTGAAGTCTTGCCTCAGCATCTCTGATGTAGCCATTTCTGACTTGTTCAGAGATGTGCTTCAGTCTAAAAGCCTCAGAGGTCATCCAGCCAATGACTCTGTTCCAGTGTGTCCTTACAGAGTCAGGATCATCACTGACTTCAGAGTTAGTGGTCAGAGACTTGACCTTTTGTACTGAAGCCCCTGCTACCAGCATGATGGCTTCCTCAAGGGTAGGTACAGAAAGGTTTGGTTCAGAGGTTTGAGGTGAAGATGTTAGAGGGCTGAGATTTAATGTGAGGGGTTCAGATTCTGCTTCAGGTGCAGCAGAGGTGTTTGGTGGGTTGATATCAGAGGTGGGAAGGTCAGAGGGTTGGTCTTCAGAAGGTTGGTTTTCAGAAGGGATGGTGGTTGTTTGTTGTGGTGATGAAGTTATTTCAGGTTCTGTTGGTTGTTGTGAAGCGAGGTTTTGAGCATAAATTTGGGCTAAGGTTGGAGAGTCAGGGTCAGAGTAATCTTGGTCAGAGGAGATAGAAAGGTATGGGGGTGATTCTGGTTCTGAGGATGATGAAGAGGAAGTGCCTTGGTTCATTTGTTCAGGTTCAGAAGGAGGTATGAATGTACGGGCGATATTTAGAATTGCTGAAGATTGTGAAGTTCTGGTGGTTGAAGGTGGGATATCAGAGGTTGTATAAATGGGTGGTGTTGGGAGAGGATTAGAGGAAGGAGTAGAGGAAACCATCAGAGGTTCAGAGGGAATAGGAGGAACAGACGTACCAGTAGAAATTTTCAGAGGAGCTGGAGATCTGCTTCCAGAAGATTCTCCAATTCTTGCCTTCTTTGCCTGAGATGCTATCTCCTTCTCAGAGAGACCTCTCTTGTACCTGACGAAGTCTTCTTCTGAATCTAGACAATCGTCGAGGCTGAAGTCAGATATGTCAACACCTTCATCCAGCAGACGCTGAAGATAGATAGCAACCGCATCTCTGGGTTCATCCTTGAAGAACCTTGCAAGACCATGAGGCAGCTTCCTCTGATCTTTCAAGGCATCCCAGGAGGTATCCATAGTGGGTCTGACTTGAATCTTCTTTATTATTCCCATACTCTTGAGATTTCTGGCGTTCAGAGGCTTCCCAGTATCTATTGTCAGATCTTGCATCAGCTTGGCTTTCTCCAGATGATCTACCAACCCATTCTCAATGAAGACATCAGATATGAGCCTTCCCAGAGGGATGTAGGATCTGGGCTTCATGTTGTTCCTGGTTTCCCTTACAGAATCTCTGAGATATCTGAAGAGAAGTGCAGGAAGGCAGATCTTCACACCCTTCTGAATGCAGTACAGAATGCACTTCTGATCTGCATTGATGTAATCAGAGGAGTTGGATGCTGGGCGGTGGTGAATAGTTCCCAGAATGATCTTCAGCCACACTCTGAGGTTCTGATGCAGCTCTTTGTTCTTTGAAGGATTTCCTTCAGTGTTGGGTTTAAAGATGGTTGGATTGATTACATCAGTAATGCGCTTTGACCTAGGAGGGATGTTGTAAATCCTTTTTCCTCCATCTTTCTCCATGTTCAATAGGGAGGCAATTGACTCTTTAGTGATTACTATCTTTACCCCCAAAACATGAGAGACGATGAAATGATCATCAGCATCTGCAAATCTCCAGAACTCCTTGATGAGAAGTGGGTAAACAGGGCCATAGAGCCTTTGGAAGTAGTTTCCCCAACCTTGTTTACGAAGTTCTTCAGTAAGATCAACGCCATTTCTCTTCAAGTTGTCGAAATCTACTAGTGTTTCACACAACACGTCCAGTCCTTCAAAAGGGGTTGCTAGGTTTATATGGGGTTCACGGTCAAGAATATGGGGTTCCTTGTAAACAAGGGTGATAGAGACGCCTGTAACCGTTGGAGTTGGAATGCTTGAAGTTTGAGCAGTTGAGCTTGATTCCATTTGTTGAGAAAAGTTAAACACTTCTTGTTGTTGAGCGTCCATGGTGAAGAAGAAGATGAAGATTGAGAGTTTGCAGAGAATGCTTCAGAGAGGTTTAGGGTTTTAGAGTGAGTGAGAGTGATAAGTGTGTGAAATGTGAGAAAAGTGTTTATATACTCTAAGTAAAAAACACATGCAAAACGACACATCAAATTGCGTTAGTACAAAGCTCAAGATTGCACGCTTGGGGGAAAAATGATTACAACTAATTAATGAATGTCTAATCCCAACAGTACGCACACTGCTCAAGGAGATTTCAAACGTCTGTCCTTTGAATTTCTTTTGACAGCTGTCTAGAAGTTCTAGGGTTAGACGCTTAGTGCTCCACGTGTTGATGTATCTGATCTTCAGGAATACCAAAAGATTGATTCCTGGAGATTTCTAACTCAGATATCTTCTTAACTGGTAGAGGTATCAGAGTCAGAGGCAGAAGTACATTTGTTTTTATATCAGAGTCTCATTTTACATTTTCAAAGCCACACTTCATTCAGGGCAATTTTTAATGTTCAGATTTTCTAAGATGAAAAGAAATCTATCTTCAGCTAGAGGCTTAGTAAAGATATCTGCCCATTGATGTTCTGTATCAATGAACTTCAATGTTACTATCCCTTTCTGAACATAGTCTCTGATAAAATGATGTTTTATTTCAATGTGTTTGGCTCTGGAATGTAGAATGGGATTCTTACTGAAACAAATAGCAGTAGTATTATCACAAAAGATAGGAATGTTACTCTCAAAGATTTGCAGATCTTCTAGCTGATGCTTCATCCAGAGCATCTGAGTTGTGCACAGTGATGCTGAGATGTATTCTGCTTCTGCAGTTGATAGAGCAATTGTTGATTGTCTTTTGCTAGCCCAGGATATCAGATTGTTTCCCAGAAGCTGGCAATTTCCAGATGTGCTTTTTCGTTCTAATCTATCTCCTGCATAATCTGCATCACAGTAACCAGAAAGTCTATACTCTGATGTTTTCTTATACATCAGGCCCAGGTTAGGAGTTCCTTTCAGATACTTAAGAATTCTCTTAACTGCTGTTAAATGAGATTCTCTAGGATCAGATTGGAATCTAGCACAAAGACAGACGCTAAAGAGAATATCAGGACGAGTAGCAGTCAGATAGAGAAGAGAGCCTATCATACCTTGATAGAGCTTCTGACAAACCTTGTTGCTTACCTCTTCCTTTTCAAGAATGCAAGTTGGGTGCATAGGAGTTTTTGCAGAGTTGCATTCAGTCATGTCAAACTTCTTCAGAACGTCTTTAATGTACTTGTTTTGATGAACGTACGTGACTTCTGGAGTTTGATTAATTTGAATTCCCAGAAAGAACTTTAGTTCTTGCATTAAACTCATTTCAAATTCTGCCTGCATTAACTTAGAAAATTCTTGGCAAACAGAGATATTAGCAGAACCAAAAATAATATCATCAACGTAAATCTGGCATATCATGAGATCATTATTAAGGTTTTTACAGAAGAGTGTAGAATCAACTTTCCCTTTGATAAAATTTTGTTCCAGAAGAAAATTGCTTAATCGTTCATACCAAGCTCTGGGAGCTTGTTTAAGTCCATATAAGGATTTCTTAAGTTTAAAAACATGTTCTGGAAAATTTGAATTTTCAAAACCTGGAGGTTGGTTGACATACACTTCTTCTGAAATATAACCATTAAGGAATGCACTCTTGACATCCATTTGGTATAATTTGATAGAGTGATTAATAGCAAAAGATACAAGAAGACGAATAGATTCTAACCTCGCGACTGGAGCAAAGGTTTCATTATAGTCAATACCTTCTTGTTGACTGTAACCTTGAGCTACCAGTCGAGCCTTGTTTCTGACGACTTCTCCTTTCTCGTTCAGCTTGTTTCTGAAAACCCATCTGGTTCCAATGACATGAGTGCCTCTGGGTTTAGGAACGAGATCCCAGACATCATTCTTTGAGAATTGATCTAATTCTTCTTGCATGGCTGAAACCCAGTCGTTATCCTGAAGTGCTTCATCACAAGACATAGGCTCAATCAGAGACACTAGTCCCAGAGGAGTATCTTCAGAGGTCCTGAAGGTAGATCTGGTTCTGACAGGTTCGTCCTTGTTTCCCAGAATCAAATCTTCAGATACGTTGATACGAATTTTAACTTTCTTTGGGATTTCTGGGGTTTTAGTTTCTTCAGAGTTCTGAGTGACAGTTGCTTCTGGAGCTTTATCAGAACCTGCAAGGGTGATTTCTAAATCTGCAAAATCTTCAACTAGCTTTGACTTTTCAGGGTCAAGCTTATCATCAAATCTGACATGAATTGATTCTTCCACAATTTTGGTTTCTGTGTTGTATACTCTGTAGCCTTTAGAGCGTTCTGAGTATCCTAACATAATACCTTTCTGTGCTTTGGAATCAAACTTGTTCAGATGTTCTTTAGTATTTAAGATAAAGCAAGAACATCCAAAAGGATGAAAATATGAAATGTTTGGTTTTCTTCCTTTACACAGTTCATAGGGAGTCTTTTCCAGAATGGGTCTTATAGAGATTCTATTCTGAATGTAACACGCTGTATTTACAGCCTCTGCCCAAAAGTGCTTTGCCACATTAGTTTCATTGATCATGGTTCTAGCCATCTCTTGGAGTGTCCTATTCTTCCTCTCTACAACTCCATTTTGTTGTGGAGTTCTAGGGCAGGAGAAATCATGGGATATTCCATTAGAGTCAAATAATTCCTCAAAATCTTTGTTTTCAAATTCCCCACCATGATCACTTCTGACTCTAACAATTTTAGAGTCAAATTCTTTTTGCACTTTGGAACAGAAACTGGTGAATACAGAGTGAGACTCACTCTTGTGCTTTAGGAATTTCACCCATGTCCAGCGGCTGTAATCATCAACAATTACTAGTCCATATTTCTTTCCATTGACTGATGCTGTTTTCACAGGACCAAATAAGTCAATGTGAAGAAGTTCCAGAGGCTTAGAGGTAGAAACAACATTTTTCTTTTTAAAGGATGTTTTTGAAAATTTTCCTTTCTGACATGCCTCACACAGAGCATCTGAAGAAAACTTCAGTTTAGGTAGGCCTCTGACTAACTCGAGTTTAGTTAGCTGAGAAAGTTTCCTCATGCTAATGTGGCCCAAGCGTCTATGCCATACCCATTGCTCTTCATGAACTGACATCAGACATTTAACATTTTGTTCTTTTAAATCAGAAAGATTAATTTTATAAATGTTGTTTTTCCTCTTGCCTGTGAAAAGGACAGAGCCATCATTCTGATTAATGGCTTTACATGTTTTTTGATTAAAGATTACATCATAACCGTTATCACCTAATTGACTTATGGATAACAAGTTATGCATTAATCCTTCTACATAAAGAACATCGGATATAGAGGGAAGAGTACCATTACCAATAGTTCCGGAGCCTCTGATCCTTCCTTTCTGATCTCCTCCGAAGCCTACAAATCCAGCGTCTTTAAGTTCCAGACTTTGGAACATAGACTTTCTTCCCGTCATGTGTCGCGAGCATCCAGAGTCCAGGTACCATGACTGGTGTCTGAACTTTGCTGCATAGGATATCTGCAACATACACAATCTTATCTTTTGGTACCCAGAATCTCTTGGGTCCTTTCAGATTAGTTTTCCCAGAGTTTCTTGTAACTTTGGGTTTTCTAGCATTTTTAAATTTTTGTTCTTGTGTGTGTGTATAGTGATATGAAAAGGGAGACTTAAGTTGGTTACTGGTAGAAGTTTTATCTTCCTTAGGATCATACTCAATTCCCTTTTTATTGTTCTGACTAACTCCATAAATCATGGATGCCATAATACTCCTATCTATCCCATTTTTCAGAAATTCTTGAAAGGCTTCTTCGTATTTATAAATTATTTTATTTGAAGTTTGTGGTACTTGAGACAACGCTTCTTCTAATTCTGAGCTTTTTGTTTTTGCTCCATCTCTTTCTAACGTTAAAGATCTGATTGTATCTTCTCGTGCTAGAATTGTTATCTCAAGTTCACTACATTCTTCAAATTTAGCTTTAAGACAACCTTTAATGTTTTTAATTTTTTGTTTTAATTTCTGATAAGAGCTAAGAGTTTCTGACAAGCATGATTCTAAATCAGATCGAGAAAGTTCAGAGAATACCTCTTCAGATTCTTCATCTGAGCTACTGGATGTGGTAGCCATAAGTGCCACGTTGGCCTGTTCATCAGAGTCAGATTCTGATGATCCAGATTCACTATCATCCCAGGTAGCCATCAGTCCTTTCTTTGTCTTGAAGGTATTTTTCTTGAAGCTTTCTTTTCTAGAGTTGTCTTTCTTTAGCTTGGGGCATTCATTCCTGTAATGACCTGTTTCTTTACATTCATAACAGGTAATATCTTTGTTAGCTTTACCTTTTGAAATTGACTCTGATCGATCCCCTCTGGGTCTTGGTCTTCTGAAGTTGTTGTTCCTCTTTTTCCAGAGTTGCTTAACTCTTCTGGTTAGTAGGGACAACTCTTCTTCATCATCAGAGTCTTCTGGTTCAGAGTCGTCAGTATCTTCAGTTTCTGCCTGGAGAGCTTTGGTTCTGTCAGGTTTCCGTCTTTCAGATCTGGACTTTAGCGCTACGGACTTGTTCTTTTTCTGAGGCTCATCCTCCTCTATTTCTATCTCATGGCTTCTGAGAGAACTGACAAGTTCTTCAAGGCTGATATTGTTCAGATCCTTTGACAGCTTCAGAGCAGTAACCATAGGTCTCCATTTCTTTGGCAGACTTCTGACTATCTTCTTAACATGATCTGCAGTTGTGTATCCTTTGTCTAGCACCTTGAGACCTGCAATAAGAGTTTGGAATCTAGAAAACATAGCCTCTATAGCTTCGTCATCTTCCATTTTGAAGGCTTCATATTTCTGGATAAGCGCCAGAGCCTTCGTCTCTTTGACTTGGGAGTTTCCTTCATGAGTCATCTTCAGAGAGTCAAGTATATCTTTGGCTGTCTCTCTGTTGGTGATCTTTTCATACTCGTTGTAAGATATAGCATTTAGGAGTATGGTTCTGGCCTTGTGATGATTCTTGAAAACTCGTTTCTGATCATCTGACATTTTACTTCTGGGAACTTCAGCTCCATCCTCTGTGACAGGAGGTTTGTATCCATCTGTGACAATGTCCCAGAGTTCAGCATCATAGCCTAGAAAGAAACTTTCAATTCTATCTTTCCAGTAATCGAATTTCTCTCCATCAAAGACAGGAGGCTTAGCATTGTAACTATCCTTTTCATTTGTGTGGGCCATAGTTTTTCTCTTTCTGGATCTCTCTACACTGTTAAGTGTTTGATTAGAAAATCAATAACAGAGCCGGAGCTCTGATACCAATTGAAGGTGAGAAAAACAAGAAAGGGGGGGGTTTGAATTGTTTAGAAAAATAAGCGCTTTTTCAAAATGAAAACCACACAAGGATTTTATACTGGTTCGCTTATAACACAAAGCTACTCCAGTCCACCCGGCCGAGGTGATTTCGCCTTCAACAAGGACTTAATCCACTAATCTTGAAAGATTACAAACAACGTCTAAGAGAAAAATTTCTTAGTCCTCTCAAGTATACAGACTACCCAGAGTCACTTGAGGAAATCAACAAACAATAGATGAAAGATTTATGTAATCTAGAGTGCTTCTAAGAAAGCAAATATTACAGTATTAAGAACAAGAGTTTTTCACGTTATAAGCAAAAGCTTCGTGAAGATCTTAGAGAGCAAGAGTGTTTTTCTTGAGCGTTGATGTTTCAGTATAATTTTGGCTTGTTGGCTTGCTGATTCTTCAAAGTTGATTGCAGCCCATTTTATATATCAGTTGAAGTAGTAGTTGAAACTGGTGGATATTAAAATGAATTTACGCCATCACTTAAATAGCTTCTGCAGGATAACTTTCTCTCCTTGAAATGACTACTTACCACAAGTAGTATCTTCTTTATTGAAATTGGAGATTAACGTCTCTTTCTTAATTAGGAAAACCATTTGCAAATCTTTACTTGACTTTAACGTTACTCTTTCATGATTAGCAATTCCATGCTCAGAGTATTTGTGTTTCTGGAGAATCTTGGAGTCTTGCTTCTGATGTTGAGTTCAGATAGTTTCTTCAGACAGCGCTGATAACTTCTGGAATTTAGAGATAGCATTGTTCAGAGTCAGAACTTCTAGAGCTTACTTCTTGTTCAGATGCTTCTGATACTTGTGGTTTTGCTCAGAGTTGGACTTTCTTGAACTTGTTTCTACTTCAGATGCTTCTTATCTTCTGATAATTTGTATCTGATCTGGTTATGTATCTGATGACATCATCAGATCTCTTCCTTCTTTCTTTAGAACCCTGCACACTTAGAAACTTTTCGTTAGGGTGCCATTTTTGGTTTCATTCTTTGTTATCATCAAAATCAAGGAATCTGTTGTAGAACAATTTTTGTTCTTACAGATTCAAATTATGCATGAACACAAAAAAACTAGAATTTAATTCTGGATGTGTGACTCGAATCAGGTGTTTGCTTTACTCAAATCACATGATTTAAATCATGATCCAAACCAAACATGCTAAATCCTAATTTTATCATCTTAATTTAATCTAATCTTTCATTTGATTCAAATCATAATTTTATGATTTGACTCGAATCATCTTACTATTTTATCACCTATTTTGTGTCATATCACTAACACATATATAAACCATTTTTACTTCTCTCTCTAGAATAATCAATTCATACTTTTGATAATCCTCAAAAAATAAATAGATTCATTTCATTCACATAACACTTTCTATATCAATTCAAACTAAAATGAAATCTTCCTAGAGTGTTGATTTCGTGAGTTCTGATTAGGTGTTGTGTGGGATTCATTTGAAAATTCCCTCATCTTCAACCTTTATCCACAAACTGCATTTTTGTGGTTACTCAACTCTAAAATTGAATGTGAGGGATAATTGTTAAGTATATTAGGGATTCTAACATTTTTGTGAAAACTGTTGTGTATTATTAGATTGAAGACTCATATTGAGATTAAGAATTCTGGAGACTAACTTCCAGCGAAGGAAATGGAAATTTCTTTACCAAAGGATCGAGTGAAGATTGGTGCAGACGAAATATTAGAGTTTCTTATTCCTTTAACATATCAAAGACTCAAACAAGGGGATTCTGGTATGATCGAGTAAAGGTTTATGTGGATGGAACCTTGGAGATCTTTGGTTTTAGGAAGGTGATTGGCTCAAGATCGAGTGAAAATCTTGAAGAATTGACAACTTTGTGGGTTATTTTCAACAGAAGAAAAATCAAGATTCATATTTGTGTCCGGAAGAATTTGCCTTTAAGTTTTTAATATTGTCTGTGACTATTTGTTATACAAAAAGACAATGTAATAATCTCAAAAATAGTGAAAGATTCATGGTGATGTGTGGAGAATTTCTTATGTGTTTCTCATATTTAATATTTATTGACAATCTAATTCACTTTTCTTAGATAAAATTTAGGCTTAAATAATCTTTTGGTACCGGTAAGTTAGCGTATTTCGGATTTTGGTCCCTAAATCTTTTTTTTGTCTGAGTTCCTATATTTCACTTTCTCGTTGATGTTAGTCCTAACGTTAAAATTATGGTAAAAAAAGCCAATGTGGCAAACGGTGTTGACGTGATAATTTTTTTATTATGTTTTCTTCTAAAAATAATTGATTACATGGAATATATAATTAATTTGATTGGTGTCACTTGTCCATGACAAATTTAACAAAATAAAGTTTTGCATATTATCAAATTCGAACCCACCCCCTTTAGTTAAAACACCATTGCATTTACCACTCATTCGTCACCTTCCTTTATTTAATATATGCACCAAAATTTATATATTTAAAACTTAATGATTAAAATTGATTTTTACAACTTCTTCCTCCTCTCTTCAATACCATTGTCTTATTCTTCCTCTCTTCAATACCATTGCATTCTTCTTTTTTCTCTCATTCGGGGTATAAAACCTATTTTGAGTTGCTGAAGCCAAATGATGAGATCAATAACTCTTTTCATCTATTAAGGTTGGATCGGTTGTTAGAATCAACAAGAGGAAGTGTTTAGATTTATCGTTAAGATTGGATCCATTTGATTATTGGATATGTTGTTAAAGTTATATCTATTTGATTATTTAATTTGTTGTTATAAGCAACATGAGAATTTTTTTTACCATAAACAAGTGTTGAAGTGTCTTTCATTTATAATGTACGATCTTCCTCTACGCCTTAATTTTGGGTTGCTTATATGAAGGTTGGGTTGCTTCTATGGTGGTGGATTTTTATTGTACAATGGTAGTCTTTAGTCTTGATAGAAGTGTGATAAATCAATTTTATGAAAAGGGAAAATAAGGAATAATTTTGGGTATGAAAAAATTCAGAGTTTGAATGATTGTTAGGGATGAAGATATGAACACAAACCCAGAATTTTAGATTAAATGTTCTTTTTGTCCCTATAAATTGACTCGTTTTTTGTTTTAGTCTCTGTAATCTTTTTTTGTTTGTTTTAGTCTCTAATTCGGGGTTTGAATTCATATCTTCGGGCCTAACCTTCGTACAAACCTAGAATCTTTTCATAACGATGAGAACATGTGTGTTTGTTTATGAGGTATTCATGTATGCCTATTTAGTGTTCCACCATTTCAAATCATAATCATTTTTAATATTTTGATTATAACTTTATTATTTACTCTTTCTCTCACAATCTTCACCATCATCTTTCATTAAAGCTTCATCTTCATGTTTATTTTTGAAATATTAAATAGTTGAATTATTTAATAAACTAGTTATTTAACAAAATAAATAGTTGGAATACTAATTAAAATATTAAATGATATGAAATAATTAAACTATTTAATAAACTATTTTGGCAATTCAAAATCGTTTTTGTAATATATACATTTATTGCAATGCATTAAACAATTTTGTTGGTTGGTCTATTGGTCAAGTACTTCCATTTTAATTCAATTGTCATGAGTTCAATTCCTCTTGGGCACCATTTTTTAAAATTTGCATTTTAGGATCTAACATCAAAATAAAAAATAAAAAAGCTGACGTGAAAATACTGTTGGTGATTTTAGTATCATCAATGTATTTTAGTAGTAATGTGATTTACTATAGGCCGATGCAATTATGCGTTAAAGCTTGGAAACAAGTTAGGGGTAGTGCGGAGTGCACGCTCGTCGAGCCAACGTATAATTGAATGCGAATAATTGAAACGGGGTTCCAAGGGGCGAAGCCCCTGGAGGGGTGCGGGGCAGCGCCCCGTTCGAAATTTTCTTTTGAACAGTTGAACCCTTTCCCAATCGACGTAACCGTTTCTGAACAGTTGCGTATTTTCGGTTTCTGTTATTGATCTCCTATATAAGGAGTCATTTGGCCTCAGTTTAAAAAAAGAGATAAAAAAACCAAACTTTCTCTCTACAATCCAAAACATTTCTCTTTGCCAGAAACAAATTGTTCTTCAAGAATTATCCCCACAAAGATTTCGTGAACCCGGGCAAGAATAGGGTCAAAATACTTTGTTCGGAAAGTGTACGAATACGATTCTTTGAAGTTATCCAGGATTATCATACCCGATTCTCTAACAAACGAACAAAGTAATTTCAGATAATCATGGCTGGAGGAAGCACCGTCAAGGAGATGACTACAAACTTTGGAAAATTGGACAAGTTTCAAGGACAAGACTTCAGGCGTTGGCAGAAGAAGATGCATTTCATGTTGACAACGTTGAAGGTGGTGCACGTCCTGTCTACACCGATTCCAGAACTTCTGGAGGAAGACACGGTTGAAAATCTGAGACGCAGATCAAAATGGGAGAACGACGACTACATATGCAGAGGGCACATTCTTAACGGTATGTCTGATCCCTTATTTGATATTTATCAAAACATAGAATCTGCAAAGGAATTGTGGGATTGTCTCGAATCCAAGTACATGGCAGAGGACTCATCCAGTAAAAAGTTCCTGGTAACCAATTTCAACAATTACAAAATGGTTGAATCAAGGTCTGTCATGGAACAATTCAATGAACTCCTCCGAATCCTTGGACAATTCACACAACACGGATTGAAGATGGATGAAACAATATTTGTCTCAAGCATCATAGACAAGTTGCCTCCTTCGTGGAAGGATTTCAAACACAATCTGAAGCATGGAAAAGACGAACTGTCTTTGATCCAACTTGGAAGTCACTTGCGCATAGAAGAATCTCTAAGAGCGCAGGAGGATGACAAAGGAAAAGGCAAAGAAATTGCTGGACCCTCGGTTAATATGGTCGAAGAGGGTGGTAAGAACAGTAACAACAAAAACAAAGGAAAGAAGGGTGCTTTCAAGAACAATAAGGGCAGTTTTGGTGCTAACAAGAAACCGAAACTAGAATGCTGGAAGTGTGCAAAACAGGCCACTTCAAGAAGGATTGTCGTTCCGGCAAAAAGCATGATAACGCGAATGCAAGTGGTTCAGGAAAGGGGTCTAAGGACCAGTCCGAAAACCAAGGTCAGAAATCAATTTGTGATTTGAATAGTTTGATTAAACATTCGGTTTCACTAAATTCTGAAGCATTCTATGTGCAGGATGATGCTATCGCGTGGTGGATTGATTCTGGCGCTACAACACATGTTTGCAAGGATCGTTTCTGGTTCAAGACTCTTGTTTCAGTGGAAGATGGTTATGTCCTCTACATGGGAGATGATCACTTCGCTCCCGTTGAAGGCAAAGGAAACGTGGTGCTAGAATTCAGTTCTGGAAAGACTATTACTTTGTTTAATGTTTTTTATGTTCCTAAACAACGTAAGAATTTAATTCCTGGTCCTGTATTAAATAAGCTTGGATACAAGCAAGTGTGTGAATCCGATAAATATGTTTTATCGAAGTCTGGTGTGTTTGTAGGATTTGGATATTATAATAATGGTATGTTTATGATGAATTTGAATGGAGTTCCTAATGATTCTGGTTCTGTATTTATGTCCTCTTCGAATGTTATCAATTCATCGTTATGGCATGCTCTTCTAAGACACGTACATTATAAAAGAATCCATGAAATGTCTAAAGATGATTTAATTCCTGTTTTTGATAAAAATGTAGAAAATTGTAAAACTTGCATGTTAACAAAGATCACTAGGCAACCTTTTAAAAGTATAACAAGGAAATATGTCATTCTTGAGTTGATACATAGTGATTTATGTGATTTGCATGCTACTCCATCATTAGGACATAAAAAATATTTTGTCACTTTCATAGATGATGCATCCAGATTCTGCTATGTTTATTTGCTGCACGCGAAGGACGAATCCTTAGGTAAATTCAAAATTTATAAAACTGAAGTTGAAGTGCAACAAAATATGTTGATTAAAACATTACGTACAGATAGAGGTGGTGAATATTATGATCCTGTATTTTTCCAATCCGTAGGAATCATTCATGAGACTACGGCACCTTATACACCTCAACAAAATGGTGTGGCTGAAAGGAAAAATAGAGTGCTTAAGGAAATGGTGAATGTCATGTTATCTTACTCTGGTTTGAGTGAAGGGTTTTGGGGAGAAGCTATGTTAACGGCTTGCTATTTGTTAAATAGGGTTCCTAATAAAAGGAACAAGAATACCCCATATGAACTTTGGTATAAGAAACGACCCAACTTAACATTTCTACATGTTTGGGGTTGTAGGGCCGTGGTTAGACTCCCGGACCCGAAAAGGAAAACTTTGGGTGAAAAGGGTGTAGCTTGCATCTTTGTTGGATATGTTGAGCACTCCAAGGCCTATAGGTTTTATGTTATAGAATCTAATAACACGATTACTATTAACACGATTATAGAATCGAGAGATGCCATATTTGATGAGAATTGTTTCTCTTCTATACCTAGACCAAAGGACTCTATACCTAATTCAGATGAATCTCTAAGGGATGATCATTCAAATGATGTGCCAAGTGAGACACTTGAACCCCGTAGGAGCAAAAGAGCTAGAAAATCTAGATCTTATGGATCTGATTTTCAACTATATTTAGTTGAGGGATCAAAGGATCAGATTGACAATCAATATTATTATTGCTATAGTATAGAGGAGGATCCAAGAACGTATGATGGAGCTGTGAAATCTCGAGATTCTGCTTTTTGGAAAGAAGCAATTGACGAAGAGATTGGTTCTATCTTGGAAAATAATACTTGGGTATTATCTGATTTACCACCAGGTTGCAAACCATTGGGTTGCAAATGGATCTTCAAAAAGAAGATGAAAGTTGATGGTACAATTGACAAGTTTAAAGCTAGATTAGTTATCCAAGGCTTCAGACAAAAGGAAGGGATTGATTATTTCGATACCTATGCTCCTGTTGCCCGTATCACTACTATTAGATTGTTGATTGCCTTGGCGGCTATTCATAATCTAGTGATTCATCAAATGGATGTCAAAACAGCATTTCTGAATGGTGATTTGGAGGAAGAAGTGTATATGAAGCAACCTGAAGGATTTGTAATGCCTGGTAATGAGCATAAAGTGTGTAAGCTAGTTAAGTCGTTGTATGGGCTGAAACAAGCTCCGAAGCAGTGGCATCAAAAGTTTGATGAGGTTGTTTTGTCTAATGGTTTCATTCTAAACCAAGCTGACAAATGTGTATATAGCAAATTTGATACTTCCGGTAAAGGAGTTTTGATTTGTTTATATGTTGATGACATGTTGATCTTTGGCACCGACCAAAATCAAGTGGATAAAACGAAGAATTTCTTGTCATCAAAGTTCTCCATGAAGGATATGGGAGAAGCGGACGTTATTCTTGGTATTAAGATTAAACGGGAGAATAAGGGGATTGTAATTACGCAATCTCATTATATTGAGAAAATACTAAAGAAGTTCAATTATGAAAGTTGTTCTCCAGTAAGTACTCCCATGGATCCGGGAGAAAAGCTTATGCCAAATACAGGTAAACCTGCGGATCAACTCGAATATTCAAAAGCTATAGGCTCTTTGATGTATGCTATGATTAGCACTAGACCGGATATTGCTTATGCGGTTGGAAAGTTGAGCAGATTTACTAGTAATCCTAGTAGACATCATTGGCATGCGATAACTAGGGTATTCAAGTACTTGAAGGGTACAATGAATTATGGATTGTCATATATGGGATTTCCTTCGGTGTTAGAGGGTTATTCGGATGCTAGTTGGATAAATAATGCTGAAGATTCATCCTCTACAAGTGGATGGGTGTTCTTGCTTGGGGGAGGTGCCATCTCATGGGCTTCCAAGAAGCAAACATGTATAACTGGTTCCACAATGGAATCTGAGTTTGTAGCATTAGTTGCTGCTGGTAAAGAAGCGGAATGGCTAAGGAATTTGGTATATGAGATTTCGATATGGCCTAAACCGATATCACCAATTTCTATCCGCTGTGATAGTACTGCCACATCGGCTAAACCTTATAGTCAAATATACAATGGAAAGTCTAGACATTTGGGTGTTAGACATAGTATGATTAGGGAATTAATCATGAATGGGGTGATATCTATTGAGTTTGTTCGGTCGCAACAAAACTTAGCTGACCACTTGACGAAGGGGTTAGCTAGAGACTTAGTGAAGAAGTCGATAATTGGGATGGGATTAAAGTCCATTTAAATATATTAGCTATGGTATACCCAATTCCCTTCTAATACAACATTATAAGCATAATTCAATGTGGAAAGATCATAATTAGAGATTGGAGCAATTGTGTTTATCTTCCCAAGGTATGTGCTCAGACCTGCAAGTGATGGCTAGGTTGAATTATATCTTCTTAATGGTTCTTTTGGAAAATTGCAAATGCAGGTGCAAGATTAAAAGAATCACCTATGTGAGCATGAAGTTTTGCCGCTTCAAGAACCTTGGACTTGACTTCCTATATGCTTATTAATGGATAAGGACACATGGCTTGTAAAGTGTCAAGTATGAATAGTAGAGTATTGTAAGAAACATATGTGTACTATATCTTCAGACACTCAAATGGATTGACGGGTTCAATCGCTATGACACCCCGATATTCGAGTATTTGGAATGTGTATTTGTACTAAGATGAAAATTCAATCGCAAGACATTTTCATTTATGCATTTGTTTGATCGTTATACCTGTGTGTTATACCCTTGTATATATTATTGTATATACTGAGTAAATCAAGGATTACACTAAAATGGGGGGGATTTGTTGGTGATTTTAGTATCATCAATGTATTTTAGTAGTAATGTGATTTACTATAGGCCGATGCAATTATGCGTTAAAGCTTGGAAACAAGTTAGGGGTAGTGCGGAGTGCACGCTCGTCGAGCCAACGTATAATTGAATGCGAATAATTGAAACGGGGTTCCAAGGGGCGAAGCCCCTGGCAGGGTGCGGGGCAATGCCCCGTTCGAAATTTTCTTTTGAACAGTTGAACCCTTTCCCAACCGACGTAACCGTTTCTGAACAGTTGCGTCTTTTCGGTTTTTGTTATTGATCTCCTATATAAGGAGTCATTTGGCCTCAGTTTAAAAAAAGAGATAAAAAAAACCAAACTTTCTCTCTACATTCCTAAACATTTCTCTTTGCCAGAAACAAATTGTTCTTCAAGAATTATCCCCACAAAGATTTCGTGAACCCAGGCAAGAATAAGGTCGAAATACTTTGTTCGGAAAGTGTACGAACACGATTCTTCGAAGTTATCCAGGATTATCATACCCGATTCTCTAACAAATGAACAAAGTAATTTCTGATAATCATGGCTGGAGGAAGCACCGTCAAGGAGATGACTACAAACTTCGGAAAATTGGACAAGTTTCAAGGACAAGACTTCAGGCGTTGGCAGAAGAAGATGCATTTCATGTTGACAACGTTGAAGGTGGTGCACGTCCTGTCTACACCGATTCCAGAACTTCTGGAGGAAGACACGGTTGAAAATCTGAGACGCAGATCAAAATGGGAGAACGACGACTACATATGCAGAGGGCACATTCTTAACGGTATGTCTGATCCCTTATTTGATATTTATCAAAACATAGAATCTGCAAAGGAATTGTGGGATTGTCTCGAATCCAAGTACATGGCAGAGGACTCATCCAGTAAAAAGTTCCTGGTAACCGATTTCAACAATTACAAAATGGTTGAATCGAGGTCTGTCATGAAACAATTCAATGAACTCCTCTGAATCCTTGGACAATTCACACAACACGGATTGAAGATGGATGAAACAATATTTGTCTCAAGCATCATAGACAAGTTGCCTCCTTCGTGGAAGGATTTCAAACACAATCTGAAGCATGGAAAAGACGAACTGTCTTTGATCCAACTTGGAAGTCACTTGCGCATAGAAGAATCTCTAAGAGCGCAGGAGGATGACAAAGGAAAAGGCAAAGAAATTGTTGGACCCTCGGTTAATATGGTCGAAGAGGGTGGTAAGAACGGTAATAACAAAAACAAAGGAAAGAAGCGTGCTTTCAAGAACAATAAGGGCAGTTTCGGTGCTAACAAGAAACCGAAACTAGAATGCTGGAAGTGTGGCAAAACAGGCCACTTCAAGAAGGATTGTCGTTCCGGAAAAAAGCATGATAACGCGAATGCAAGTGGTTCAGGAAAGGGGTCTAAGGACCAATCCGAAAACCAAGGTCAGAAATCAATTTGTGATTTGAATAGTTAGATTAAACATTCAGTTTCACTAAATTCTGAAGCATTCTATATGCAGGATGATGCTATCGCGTGGTGGATTCATTCTGGCGCTACAACACATGTTTGCAAGGATCGTTTCTGGTTCAAGACTCTTGTTCCAGTGGAAGATGGTTCTGTCCTCTACATGGGAGATGGTCACTTCGCTCCCGTTGAAGGCAAAGGAAACGTGGTGCTAGAATTCAGTTCTGGAAAGACTATTACTTTGTTTAATGTTTTGTATGTTCCTAAACTACGTACGAATTTAATTTCTGGTCCTGTATTAAATAAGCTTGGATACAAGCAAGTGTGTGAATCCGATAAATATGTTTTATCGAAGTCTGGTGTGTTTGTAGGATTTGGATATTATAATAATGGTATGTTTATGATGAATTTGAATGGAGTTCCTAATGATTCTGGTTCTGTATTTATGTCCTCTTTGAATGTTATCAATTCATCGTTATGGCATGCTCGTCTAGGACACGTACATTATAAAAGAATGCATGAAATGTCTAAAGATGATTTAATTCCTGTTTTTGATAAAAATGTAGAAAATTGTAAAACTTGCATGTTAACAAAGATCACTAGGCAACCTTTTAAAAGTATAACAAGGAAATCTGTCATTCTTGAGTTGATACATAGTGATTTATGTGATTTGCATGCTACTCCATCATTAGGACATAAAAAATATTTTGTCACTTTCATAGATGATGCATCCAGATTTTGCTATGTTTATTTGCTGCACGCTAAGGACGAATCCTTAGATAAATTCAAAATTTATAAAACTGAAGTTGAAGTGCAACAGAATGTGTTGACTAAAACATTACGTACAGATAGAGGTGGTGCATATTATGATCCTGTATTTTTCCAATCCGTAGGAATAATTCATGAGACTACGGCACCTTATACACCTCAACAAAATGGTGTGGCTGAAAGGAAAATAGAGTGCTTAAGGAAATGGTGAATGCCATGTTATCTTACTCTGGTTTGAGTGAAGGGTTTTGGGGAGAAGCTATGTTAATGGCTTGCTATTTGTTAAATAGGGTTCCTAATAAAAGGAACAAGACTACCCCATATGGACTTTGGTATAAGAAACGACCCAACTTAACATTTCTACGTGTTTGGGGTTGTAGGGCCGTGGTTAGACTCCAGGACCCGAAATGGAAAACTTTGGGTGAAAAGGGTGTAGCTTGCATCTTTGTTTGATATGCTGAGCACTCCAAGGACTATAGGTTTTATGTTATAGAATCTAATGACTCGATTACTATTAACACAATTATAGAATCGAGAGATGCCATATTTGATGAGAATTGTTTCTCTTCTATACCTAGACCAAAGGACTCTATACCTAATTCAGATGAATCTCTAAGGGATGATCATTCAAATGATGTGCCAAGTGAGACACTTGAACCCCGTAGGAGCAAAAGAGCTAGAAAATCTAGATCTTATGGATTTGATTTTCAACTATATTTAGTTGAGGGATCAAAGGATCAGATTGACACTCAATACTATTATTGCTATAGTATAGAGGAGGATCCAAGAACGTATGATGAAGCTGTGAAATCTCGAGATTCTGCTTTTTGGAAAGAAGCAATTGACGAAGAGATTGGTTCTATCATGGAAAATAATACTTGGGTATTATCTGATTTACCACCAGGTTGCAAACCATTGGGTTGCAAATGGATCTTCAAAAAGAAGATGAAAGTTGGTGGTACAATTGACAAGTTTAAAGCTAGATTAATTATCCAAGGCTTCAGACAAAAGGAAGGGATTGATTATTTCGATACCTATGCTCCTGTTGCCCGTATCACTACTATTAGATTGTTGATTGCCTTGGCGGCTATTCATAATCTAGTGATTCATCAAATGGATGTCAAAACAACATTTCTGAATGGTGATTTGGAGGAAGAAGTGTATATGAAGCAACCTGAAGGATTTGTAATGCCTGGTAATGAGCATAAAGTGTGTAAGCTAGTTAAGCCGTTGTATGGGCTGAAACAAGCTCCGAAGCAGTGGCATCAAAAGTTTGATGAGGTTGTTTTGTCTAATGGTTTCATTCTAAACCAAGCTGACAAATGTGTATATAGAAAATTTGATACTTCCGGTAAAGGAGTTTTCATTTGTTTATATGTTGATGACATGTTGATCTTTGGCACCGACCAAAATCAAGTTGATAAAACGAAGAATTTCTTGTCATCAAAGTTCTCCATGAAGGATATGGGAGAAGCGGACGTTATTCTTGGTATTAAGATTAAACGGGAGAATAAGGGGATTGTAATTACGCAATCTCATTACATTGAGAAAATACTAAAGAAGTTCAATTATGAAAGTTGTTCTCCAGTAAGTACTCCCATGGATCTGGGAGAAAAGATTATGCCAAATACAGGTAAACCTGTGGATCAACTCGAATATTCAAAAGCTATAGGCTCTTTGATGTATGTTATGATTAGCACTAGACCGGATATTGCTTATGCGGTTGGAAAGTTGAGCAGATTTACTAGTAATCCTAGTAGACATCATTGGCATGCGATAACTAGGGTATTCAAGTACTTGAAGGGTACAATGAATTATGGATTGTCATATATGGGATTTCCTTCGGTGTTAGAGGGTTATTCGGATGCTAGTTGGATAAATAATGCTGAAGATTCATCCTCTACAAGTGGATGGGTGTTCTTGCTTGGGGGAGGTGCCATCTCATGGGCTTCCAAGAAGCAAACATGTATAACTGGTTCCACAATGGAATCTGAGTTTGTAGCATTAGCTGCTGCTGGTAAAGAAGCGGAATGGCTAAGGAATTTGGTATATGAGATTCCGATATGGCCTAAACCGATATCACCAATTTCTATCCGCTGTGATAGTACTGCCACATTGGCTAAAGCTTATAGTCAAATATACAATGGAAAGTCTAGACATTTGGGTGTTAGACATAGTATGATTAGGGAATTAATTATGAATGGGGTGATATCTATTGAGTTTGTTCGGTCGCAACAAAACTTAGTTGACCACTTGACGAAGGGGTTAGCTAGAGACTTAGTGAAGAAGTCGGTAATTGGGATGGGATTAAAGTCCATTTAAATCTATTAGCTATGGTATACCCAATTCCCTTCTAATACAACATTAGAAGCATAATTCAATGTGGAAAGATCATAATTAGAGATTGGAGCAATTGTGTTTATCTTCCCAAGGTATGTGCTCAGACCTGCAAGTGATGGCTAGGTTGAATTATATCTTCTTAATGGTTCTTTTGGAAAATTGCAAATGCAGGTGCAAGATTAAAAGAATCACCTATGTGAGCATGAAGTTTTGCCGCTTCAAGAACCTTGGACTTGACTTCCTATATGCTTATTAATGGATAAGGACACATGGCTTGTAAAGTGTCAAGTATGAATAGTAGAGTATTGTAAGAAACATATGTGTACTATATCTTCAGACACTCAAATGGATTGACGGGTTCAATCGCTATGACACCCCGATATTCGAGTATTTGGAATGTGTATTTGTACTAAGATGAAAATTCAATCGCAAGACATTTTCATTTATGCATTTGTTTGATCGTTATACCTGTGTGTTATACCCTTGTATATATTATTGTATATACTGAGTAAATCAAGGATTACACTAAAATGGGGGGGATTTGTTGGTGATTTTAGTATCATCAATGTATTTTAGTAGTAATGTGATTTACTATAGGCCGATGCAATTATGCGTTAAAGCTTGGAAACAAGTTAGGGGTAGTGCGGAGTGCACGCTCGTCGAGCCAACGTATAATTGAATGCGAATAATTGAAACGGGGTTCCAAGGGGCGAAGCCCCTGGCAGGGTGCGGGGCAACGCCCCGTTCGAAATTTTCTTTTGAACAGTTGAACCCTTTCCCAACCGACGTAACCGTTTCTGAACAGTTGCGTCTTTTCGGTTTCTGTTATTGATCTCCTATATAAGGAGTCATTTGGCCTCAGTTTAAAAAAAGAGATAAAAAAAACCAAACTTTCTCTCTACATTCCTAAACATTTCTCTTTGCCAGAAACAAATTGTTCTTCAAGAATTATCCCCACAAAGATTTCGTGAACCCAGGCAAGAATAAGGTCGAAATACTTTGTTCGGAAAGTGTACGAACACGATTCTTCGAAGTTATCCAGGATTATCATACCCGATTCTCTAACAAATGAACAAAGTAATTTCTGATAATCATGGCTGGAGGAAGCACCGTCAAGGAGATGACTACAAACTTCGGAAAATTGGACAAGTTTCAAGGACAAGACTTCAGGCGTTGGCAGAAGAAGATGCATTTCATGTTGACAACGTTGAAGGTGGTGCACGTCCTGTCTACACCGATTCCAGAACTTCTGGAGGAAGACACAGTTGAAAATCTGAGACGCAGATCAAAATGGGAGAACGACGACTACATATGCAGAGGGCACATTCTTAACGGTATGTCTGATCCCTTATTTGATATTTATCAAAACATAGAATCTGCAAAGGAATTGTGGGATTGTCTCGAATCCAAGTACATGGCAGAGGACTCATCCAGTAAAAAGTTCCTGGTAACCGATTTCAACAATTACAAAATGGTTGAATCGAGGTCTGTCATGAAACAATTCAATGAACTCCTCTGAATCCTTGGACAATTCACACAACACGGATTGAAGATGGATGAAACAATATTTGTCTCAAGCATCATAGACAAGTTGCCTCCTTCGTGGAAGGATTTCAAACACAATCTGAAGCATGGAAAAGACGAACTGTCTTTGATCCAACTTGGAAGTCACTTGCGCATAGAAGAATCTCTAAGAGCGCAGGAGGATGACAAAGGAAAAGGCAAAGAAATTGTTGGACCCTCGGTTAATATGGTCGAAGAGGGTGGTAAGAACGGTAATAACAAAAACAAAGGAAAGAAGCGTGCTTTCAAGAACAATAAGGGCAGTTTCGGTGCTAACAAGAAACCGAAACTAGAATGCTGGAAGTGTGGCAAAACAGGCCACTTCAAGAAGGATTGTCGTTCCGGAAAAAAGCATGATAACGCGAATGCAAGTGGTTCAGGAAAGGGGTCTAAGGACCAATCCGAAAACCAAGGTCAGAAATCAATTTGTGATTTGAATAGTTAGATTAAACATTCAGTTTCACTAAATTCTGAAGCATTCTATATGCAGGATGATGCTATCGCGTGGTGGATTCATTCTGGCGCTACAACACATGTTTGCAAGGATCGTTTCTGGTTCAAGACTCTTGTTCCAGTGGAAGATGGTTCTGTCCTCTACATGGGAGATGGTCACTTCGCTCCCGTTGAAGGCAAAGGAAACGTGGTGCTAGAATTCAGTTCTGGAAAGACTATTACTTTGTTTAATGTTTTGTATGTTCCTAAACTACGTACGAATTTAATTTCTGGTCCTGTATTAAATAAGCTTGGATACAAGCAAGTGTGTGAATCCGATAAATATGTTTTATCGAAGTCTGGTGTGTTTGTAGGATTTGGATATTATAATAATGGTATGTTTATGATGAATTTGAATGGAGTTCCTAATGATTCTGGTTCTGTATTTATGTCCTCTTTGAATGTTATCAATTCATCGTTATGGCATGCTCGTCTAGGACACGTACATTATAAAAGAATGCATGAAATGTCTAAAGATGATTTAATTCCTGTTTTTGATAAAAATGTAGAAAATTGTAAAACTTGCATGTTAACAAAGATCACTAGGCAACCTTTTAAAAGTATAACAAGGAAATCTGTCATTCTTGAGTTGATACATAGTGATTTATGTGATTTGCATGCTACTCCATCATTAGGACATAAAAAATATTTTGTCACTTTCATAGATGATGCATCCAGATTTTGCTATGTTTATTTGCTGCACGCTAAGGACGAATCCTTAGATAAATTCAAAATTTATAAAACTGAAGTTGAAGTGCAACAGAATGTGTTGACTAAAACATTACGTACAGATAGAGGTGGTGCATATTATGATCCTGTATTTTTCCAATCCGTAGGAATAATTCATGAGACTACGGCACCTTATACACCTCAATAAAATGGTGTGGCTGAAAGGAAAATAGAGTGCTTAAGGAAATGGTGAATGCCATGTTATCTTACTCTGGTTTGAGTGAAGGGTTTTGGGGAGAAGCTATGTTAATGGCTTGCTATTTGTTAAATAGGGTTCCTAATAAAAGGAACAAGACTACCCCATATGGACTTTGGTATAAGAAACGACCCAACTTAACATTTCTACGTGTTTGGGGTTGTAGGGCCGTGGTTAGACTCCAGGACCCGAAATGGAAAACTTTGGGTGAAAAGGGTGTAGCTTGCATCTTTGTTTGATATGCTGAGCACTCCAAGGACTATAGGTTTTATGTTATAGAATCTAATGACTCGATTACTATTAACACAATTATAGAATCGAGAGATGCCATATTTGATGAGAATTGTTTCTCTTCTATACCTAGACCAAAGGACTCTATACCTAATTCAGATGAATCTCTAAGGGATGATCATTCAAATGATGTGCCAAGTGAGACACTTGAACCCCGTAGGAGCAAAAGAGCTAGAAAATCTAGATCTTATGGATTTGATTTTCAACTATATTTAGTTCAGGGATCAAAGGATCAGATTGACACTCAATACTATTATTGCTATAGTATAGAGGAGGATCCAAGAACGTATGATGAAGCTGTGAAATCTCGAGATTCTGCTTTTTGGAAAGAAGCAATTGACGAAGAGATTGGTTCTATCATGGAAAATAATACTTGGGTATTATCTGATTTACCACCAGGTTGCAAACCATTGGGTTGCAAATGGATCTTCAAAAAGAAGATGAAAGTTGGTGGTACAATTGACAAGTTTAAAGCTAGATTAATTATCCAAGGCTTCAGACAAAAGGAAGGGATTGATTATTTCGATACCTATGCTCCTGTTGCCCGTATCACTACTATTAGATTGTTGATTGCCTTGGCGGCTATTCATAATCTAGTGATTCATCAAATGGATGTCAAAACAACATTTCTGAATGGTGATTTGGAGGAAGAAGTGTATATGAAGCAACCTGAAGGATTTGTAATGCCTGGTAATGAGCATAAAGTGTGTAAGCTAGTTAAGCCGTTGTATGGGCTGAAACAAGCTCCGAAGCAGTGGCATCAAAAGTTTGATGAGGTTGTTTTGTCTAATGGTTTCATTCTAAACCAAGCTGACAAATGTGTATATAGAAAATTTGATACTTCCGGTAAAGGAGTTTTCATTTGTTTATATGTTGATGACATGTTGATCTTTGGCACCGACCAAAATCAAGTTGATAAAACGAAGAATTTCTTGTCATCAAAGTTCTCCATGAAGGATATGGGAGAAGCGGACGTTATTCTTGGTATTAAGATTAAACGGGAGAATAAGGGGATTGTAATTACGCAATCTCATTACATTGAGAAAATACTAAAGAAGTTCAATTATGAAAGTTGTTCTCCAGTAAGTACTCCCATGGATCTGGGAGAAAAGATTATGCCAAATACAGGTAAACCTGTGGATCAACTCGAATATTCAAAAGCTATAGACTCTTTGATGTATGTTATGATTAGAACTAGACCGGATATTGCTTATGCGGTTGGAAAGTTGAGCAGATTTACTAGTAATCCTAGTAGACATCATTGGCATGCGATAACTAGGGTATTCAAGTACTTGAAGGGTACAATGAATTATGGATTGTCATATATGGGATTTCCTTCGGTGTTAGAGGGTTATTCGGATGCTAGTTGGATAAATAATGCTGAAGATTCATCCTCTACAAGTGGATGGGTGTTCTTGCTTGGGGGAGGTGCCATCTCATGGGCTTCCAAGAAGCAAACATGTATAACTGGTTCCACAATGGAATCTGAGTTTGTAGCATTAGCTGCTGCTGGTAAAGAAGCGGAATGGCTAAGGAATTTGGTATATGAGATTCCGATATGGCCTAAACCGATATCACCAATTTCTATCCGCTGTGATAGTACTGCCACATTGGCTAAAGCTTATAGTCAAATATACAATGGAAAGTCTAGACATTTGGGTGTTAGACATAGTATGATTAGGGAATTAATTATGAATGGGGTGATATCTATTGAGTTTGTTCGGTCGCAACAAAACTTAGCTGACCACTTGACGAAGGGGTTAGCTAGAGACTTAGTGAAGAAGTCGGTAATTGGGATGGGATTAAAGTCCATTTAAATCTATTAGCTATGGTATACCCAATTCCCTTCTAATACAACATTAGAAGCATAATTCAATGTGGAAAGATCATAATTAGAGATTGGAGCAATTGTGTTTATCTTCCCAAGGTATGTGCTCAGACCTGCAAGTGATGGCTAGGTTGAATTATATCTTCTTAATGGTTCTTTTGGAAAATTGCAAATGCAGGTGCAAGATTAAAAGAATCACCTATGTGAGCATGAAGTTTTGCCGCTTCAAGAACCTTGGACTTGACTTCCTATATGCTTATTAATGGATAAGGACACATGGCTTGTAAAGTGTCAAGTATGAATAGTAGAGTATTGTAAGAAACATATGTGTACTATATCTTCAGACACTCAAATGGATTGACGGGTTCAATCGCTATGACACCCCGATATTCGAGTATTTGGAATGTGTATTTGTACTAAGATGAAAATTCAATCGCAAGACATTTTCATTTATGCATTTGTTTGATCGTTATACCTGTGTGTTATACCCTTGTATATATTATTGTATATACTGAGTAAATCAAGGATTACACTAAAATGGGGGGGATTTGTTGGTGATTTTAGTATCATCAATGTATTTTAGTAGTAATGTGATTTACTATAGGCCGATGCAATTATGCGTTAAAGCTTGGAAACAAGTTAGGGGTAGTGCGGAGTGCACGCTCGTCGAGCCAACGTATAATTGAATGCGAATAATTGAAACGGGGTTCCAAGGGGCGAAGCCCCTGGCAGGGTGCGGGGCAACGCCCCGTTCGAAATTTTCTTTTGAACAGTTGAACCCTTTCCCAACCGACGTAACCGTTTCTGAACAGTTGCGTCTTTTCGGTTTCTGTTATTGATCTCCTATATAAGGAGTCATTTGGCCTCAGTTTAAAAAAAGAGATAAAAAAAACCAAACTTTCTCTCTACATTCCTAAACATTTCTCTTTGCCAGAAACAAATTGTTCTTCAAGAATTATCCCCACAAAGATTTCGTGAACCCAGGCAAGAATAAGGTCGAAATACTTTGTTCGGAAAGTGTACGAACACGATTCTTCGAAGTTATCCAGGATTATCATACCCGATTCTCTAACAAATGAACAAAGTAATTTCTGATAATCATGGCTGGAGGAAGCACCGTCAAGGAGATGACTACAAACTTCGGAAAATTGGACAAGTTTCAAGGACAAGACTTCAGGCGTTGGCAGAAGAAGATGCATTTCATGTTGACAACGTTGAAGGTGGTGCACGTCCTGTCTACACCGATTCCAGAACTTTTGGAGGAAGACACGGTTGAAAATCTGAGACGCAGATCAAAATGGGAGAACGACGACTACATATGCAGAGGGCACATTCTTAACGGTATGTCTGATCCCTTATTTGATATTTATCAAAACATAGAATCTGCAAAGGAATTGTGGGATTGTCTCGAATCCAAGTACATGGCAGAGGACTCATCCAGTAAAAAGTTCCTGGTAACCGATTTCAACAATTACAAAATGGTTGAATCGAGGTCTGTCATGAAACAATTCAATGAACTCCTCTGAATCCTTGGACAATTCACACAACACGGATTGAAGATGGATGAAACAATATTTGTCTCAAGCATCATAGACAAGTTGCCTCCTTCGTGGAAGGATTTCAAACACAATCTGAAGCATGGAAAAGACGAACTGTCTTTGATCCAACTTGGAAGTCACTTGCGCATAGAAGAATCTCTAAGAGCGCAGGAGGATGACAAAGGAAAAGGCAAAGAAATTGTTGGACCCTCGATTAATATGGTCGAAGAGGGTGGTAAGAACGGTAATAACAAAAACAAAGGAAAGAAGCGTGCTTTCAAGAACAATAAGGGCAGTTTCGGTGCTAACAAGAAACCGAAACTAGAATGCTGGAAGTGTGGCAAAACAGGCCACTTCAAGAAGGATTGTCGTTCCGGAAAAAAGCATGATAACGCGAATGCAAGTGGTTCAGGAAAGGGGTCTAAGGACCAATCCGAAAACCAAGGTCAGAAATCAATTTGTGATTTGAATAGTTAGATTAAACATTCAGTTTCACTAAATTCTGAAGCATTCTATATGCAGGATGATGCTATCGCGTGGTGGATTCATTCTGGCGCTACAACACATGTTTGCAAGGATCGTTTCTGGTTCAAGACTCTTGTTCCAGTGGAAGATGGTTCTGTCCTCTACATGGGAGATGGTCACTTCGCTCCCGTTGAAGGCAAAGGAAACGTGGTGCTAGAATTCAGTTCTGGAAAGACTATTACTTTGTTTAATGTTTTGTATGTTCCTAAACTACGTACGAATTTAATTTCTGGTCCTGTATTAAATAAGCTTGGATACAAGCAAGTGTGTGAATCCGATAAATATGTTTTATCGAAGTCTGGTGTGTTTGTAGGATTTGGATATTATAATAATGGTATGTTTATGATGAATTTGAATGGAGTTCCTAATGATTCTGGTTCTGTATTTATGTCCTCTTTGAATGTTATCAATTCATCGTTATGGCATGCTCGTCTAGGACACGTACATTATAAAAGAATGCATGAAATGTCTAAAGATGATTTAATTCCTGTTTTTGATAAAAATGTAGAAAATTGTAAAACTTGCATGTTAACAAAGATCACTAGGCAACCTTTTAAAAGTATAACAAGGAAATCTGTCATTCTTGAGTTGATACATAGTGATTTATGTGATTTGCATGCTACTCCATCATTAGGACATAAAAAATATTTTGTCACTTTCATAGATGATGCATCCAGATTTTGCTATGTTTATTTGCTGCACGCTAAGGACGAATCCTTAGATAAATTCAAAATTTATAAAACTGAAGTTGAAGTGCAACAGAATGTGTTGACTAAAACATTACGTACAGATAGAGGTGGTGCATATTATGATCCTGTATTTTTCCAATCCGTAGGAATAATTCATGAGACTACGGCACCTTATACACCTCAACAAAATGGTGTGGCTGAAAGGAAAATAGAGTGCTTAAGGAAATGGTGAATGCCATGTTATCTTACTCTGGTTTGAGTGAAGGGTTTTGGGGAGAAGCTATGTTAATGGCTTGCTATTTGTTAAATAGGGTTCCTAATAAAAGGAACAAGACTACCCCATATGGACTTTGGTATAAGAAACGACCCAACTTAACATTTCTACGTGTTTGGGGTTGTAGGGCCGTGGTTAGACTCCAGGACCCGAAATGGAAAACTTTGGGTGAAAAGGGTGTAGCTTGCATCTTTGTTTGATATGCTGAGCACTCCAAGGACTATAGGTTTTATGTTATAGAATCTAATGACTCGATTACTATTAACACAATTATAGAATCGAGAGATGCCATATTTGATGAGAATTGTTTCTCTTCTATACCTAGACCAAAGGACTCTATACCTAATTCAGATGAATCTCTAAGGGATGATCATTCAAATGATGTGCCAAGTGAGACACTTGAACCCCGTAGGAGCAAAAGAGCTAGAAAATCTAGATCTTATGGATTTGATTTTCAACTATATTTAGTTGAGGGATCAAAGGATCAGATTGACACTCAATACTATTATTGCTATAGTATAGAGGAGGATCCAAGAACGTATGATGAAGCTGTGAAATCTCGAGATTCTGCTTTTTGGAAAGAAGCAATTGACGAAGAGATTGGTTCTATCATGGAAAATAATACTTGGGTATTATCTGATTTACCACCAGGTTGCAAACCATTGGGTTGCAAATGGATCTTCAAAAAGAAGATGAAAGTTGGTGGTACAATTGACAAGTTTAAAGCTAGATTAATTATCCAAGGCTTCAGACAAAAGGAAGGGATTGATTATTTCGATACCTATGCTCCTGTTGCCCGTATCACTACTATTAGATTGTTGATTGCCTTGGCGGCTATTCATAATCTAGTGATTCATCAAATGGATGTCAAAACAACATTTCTGAATGGTGATTTGGAGGAAGAAGTGTATATGAAGCAACCTGAAGGATTTGTAATGCCTGGTAATGAGCATAAAGTGTGTAAGCTAGTTAAGCCGTTGTATGGGCTGAAACAAGCTCCGAAGCAGTGGCATCAAAAGTTTGATGAGGTTGTTTTGTCTAATGGTTTCATTCTAAACCAAGCTGACAAATGTGTATATAGAAAATTTGATACTTCCGGTAAAGGAGTTTTCATTTGTTTATATGTTGATGACATGTTGATCTTTGGCACCGACCAAAATCAAGTTGATAAAACGAAGAATTTCTTGTCATCAAAGTTCTCCATGAAGGATATGGGAGAAGCGGACGTTATTCTTGGTATTAAGATTAAACGGGAGAATAAGGGGATTGTAATTACGCAATCTCATTACATTGAGAAAATACTAAAGAAGTTCAATTATGAAAGTTGTTCTCCAGTAAGTACTCCCATGGATCTGGGAGAAAAGATTATGCCAAATACAGGTAAACCTGTGGATCAACTCGAATATTCAAAAGCTATAGGCTCTTTGATGTATGTTATGATTAGCACTAGACCGGATATTGCTTATGCGGTTGGAAAGTTGAGCAGATTTACTAGTAATCCTAGTAGACATCATTGGCATGCGATAACTAGGGTATTCAAGTACTTGAAGGGTACAATGAATTATGGATTGTCATATATGGGATTTCCTTCGGTGTTAGAGGGTTATTCGGATGCTAGTTGGATAAATAATGCTGAAGATTCATCCTCTACAAGTGGATGGGTGTTCTTGCTTGGGGGAGGTGCCATCTCATGGGCTTCCAAGAAGCAAACATGTATAACTGGTTCCACAATGGAATCTGAGTTTGTAGCATTAGCTGCTGCTGGTAAAGAAGCGGAATGGCTAAGGAATTTGGTATATGAGATTCCGATATGGCCTAAACCGATATCACCAATTTCTATCCGCTGTGATAGTACTGCCACATTGGCTAAAGCTTATAGTCAAATATACAATGGAAAGTCTAGACATTTGGGTGTTAGACATAGTATGATTAGGGAATTAATTATGAATGGGGTGATATCTATTGAGTTTGTTCGGTCGCAACAAAACTTAGCTGACCACTTGACGAAGGGGTTAGCTAGAGACTTAGTGAAGAAGTCGGTAATTGGGATGGGATTAAAGTCCATTTAAATCTATTAGCTATGGTATACCCAATTCCCTTCTAATACAACATTAGAAGCATAATTCAATGTGGAAAGATCATAATTAGAGATTGGAGCAATTGTGTTTATCTTCCCAAGGTATGTGCTCAGACCTGCAAGTGATGGCTAGGTTGAATTATATCTTCTTAATGGTTCTTTTGGAAAATTGCAAATGCAGGTGCAAGATTAAAAGAATCACCTATGTGAGCATGAAGTTTTGCCGCTTCAAGAACCTTGGACTTGACTTCCTATATGCTTATTAATGGATAAGGACACATGGCTTGTAAAGTGTCAAGTATGAATAGTAGAGTATTGTAAGAAACATATGTGTACTATATCTTCAGACACTCAAATGGATTGACGGGTTCAATCGCTATGACACCCCGATATTCGAGTATTTGGAATGTGTATTTGTACTAAGATGAAAATTCAATCGCAAGACATTTTCATTTATGCATTTGTTTGATCGTTATACCTGTGTGTTATACCCTTGTATATATTATTGTATATACTGAGTAAATCAAGGATTACACTAAAATGGGGGGGATTTGTTGGTGATTTTAGTATCATCAATGTATTTTAGTAGTAATGTGATTTACTATAGGTCGATGCAATTATGCGTTAAAGCTTGGAAACAAGTTAGGGGTAGTGCGGAGTGCACGCTCGTCGAGCCAACGTATAATTGAATGCGAATAATTGAAACGGGGTTCCAAGGGGCGAAGCCCCTGGCAGGGTGCGGGGCAACGCCCCGTTCGAAATTTTCTTTTGAACAGTTGAACCCTTTCCCAACCGACGTAACCGTTTCTGAACAGTTGCGTCTTTTAGGTTTCTGTTATTGATCTCCTATATAAGGAGTCATTTGGCCTCAGTTTAAAAAAAGAGATAAAAAAAACCAAACTTTCTCTCTACATTCCTAAACATTTCTCTTTGGCAGAAACAAATTGTTCTTCAAGAATTATCCCCACAAAGATTTCGTGAACCCAGGCAAGAATAAGGTCGAAATACTTTGTTCGGAAAGTGTACGAACACGATTCTTCGAAGTTATTCAGGATTATCATACCCGATTCTCTAACAAATACTAGTTAATAAAAAAATGGAAAGAAAAAGAACCTAACACGTGTATGTCGTTAGCCAAGTTAGGTTTTGTTATCAAAATTCTAATCATATGGATTAACACCAACACAAAAGTGAAATATAGTGATCAAAATCAAAAATTCGTTAATTTATAGGGACCAACACACAATTTAAGCCTAAATTTTATCTACTCTAAATCAAAATTATTTTTTAGTTTTATGAAATATTTGCAAAATTTTAAAAATCAATTTTAAACAAGTATTAAACTAACTCTGATGAATACATATCTCGTGAGTTTTAGGAATGTTAGCATTTTTTTGCAACAATCTTATCACAATCTCCCTCAACAAAATAGGAATGGGAAAATGCATGATTCGTCATTTGTGTGATGTATAGTGCCTCTTATTGGTTTAAGTTCAATGTCACCCAAATTTTGGATAAAAGATCCTTCTTTCTTTCCCTCTTTTAAAACATATCTACAAGCCAATATTACATATCTACAAGCCAATATTTCATAAGAAAGACTTCGGTGAGTTTCACTATTTTCTAGGCAATGAGATCTAGGGCCAGTTTGTTTTAGCTTTAAAAAAATGGATTTTTTCTTTGTATTTTTGAAAATAGATTCTACAAAAATATTTTTGAAAATATTATAAGTTTTTCTAAATTTGTTTTTTATAAATTAAAAGATTGAATTATTCATTCTATAATATAAATATACATTATTGAAGATCAAAACATAGTCAAAAGCACAACTTTTTCAAAAAATTGTATTTTAAAAATGATTTTTATGAAAAGCTATTTGAAATAGCTTCAAAATTAAGTGATTTTTTAAAATTTTGATATCCAAAAAAAGTTTCGATAAAATGATGAAATACCTAAAATAACATTTTAAGAATAACTATTCAAACCAAATTTTCATTTGAAGCTTTTATGAAAAGTTTCTTTGTAAATTTTTTTTACACTAAAATATATAACACTATAAAAATCATTTTTAAAAAAAGCTAAAACAAACGGGCCCCTATTCTCCTTGTAAGAGTATACTTCTTTGTCAGCATAAGTATGCCACATTTCTATGGATGGCCTTTAATTAATTAATTTAGTGGATACTATCTTTTGGTTATATGATAAATACCCATGAAGTGATGGTGATCTTCAAAAATTTATGGGAGTCTTAATTATTTTTCTAATACCCCACTTGACATATCATTTGTGGTTCAACAAGTAGTGTAGCTCATGTACTCTTCTCACCATTTTTCACTTGGCAACGGTTCAATAATTTGTTTCTTGATATGTGCCTCGCAGCTGGGTTCCTTATTTCACATTAAGAACTTTCCTCAATTGATTTATTACATTTATGCAAATTAGGTTGGATGTCCGAACACTCTACGATTTGTCATTAGTTGGTGCCTTTTTCTTAGTTTCTTGTCGATCGCATGAAAAGTAAAAGGCAATGGTATCCTAAATCAAAGTTTTGTTTCATGTATTTCTATTACTTATTCTAAGATGATTTGGCTTCGGGATCATTTAGCTTAATTTGAATTTCCTAAAACATAACCAATGTCTCTCGGTGGTGATAATATAAGAGTTGTTCAAAATTGTTTCAAATCATAGTTTTAGGAGTAGACCAACACTCAACTTCAATTTGTTAGATTGTAATTCATTTCAATTATATTTTGATGTAATTTAGTTTATATTTGAATTTGCATTTAGGTTCTGATTGTATAAATACTGAAAGTTAGTTTTCAGTTTTAATGTGAATCATTTTGTAATCAATTCCATAGAAAAAAGTTAGTTAGAGATTCAGTTTCTCTCTTTTCTCTTTTCATCTTCATCTTCTTCATCTTCAATCTTGTGCATAAACAATTGGTATCTAGAGTTCCGGTTCGGATCCAGGGAAACGCCAAGTGAAACACGAGTATGTGTGAGGCGCACATGATTGATTTCGTTTCTTGATTTCGCGTTAAATTTATGATTAAAATCGTAACATAATCACATTTTCTGATTCTCCGGGATTGGGAAACACGAATGTTTGGTGAGATTTGAGTGAATTCTTGCACAAGATCGAAAATTAACGGTCTTGTGCACAAACAACTGGTATCTAGAGCTCCGATTCGGATCCAGGGAAACACCAAGTGAAACACAAGTGTGCGTGAGGCGCGTGTGATTGATTTCGTTTCTTGAATTCACGTTAAATTTATGATTAAAATCGTAACAGAATCACATTTTCTGATTCTGCGGGATTGGGAAACACGAGTGTTTGGTAAGGTTTGAGTGAATTCTTGCACAAGATCAAAAATGAATAGTGGAAACGGTAAATTTAGCACAAAACTTCCAGTATTAGATGGAAAGAATTGGAATCGATAGATGATTCAAATGCGTGTGTTGTTTGGTGCTCAAGATGTTCTTGATCTCGTCAATGATGGTTATACATTTGTTGTAGCAAATGCAACTAAGGCACAGAGGAACACATATAGAGAGTTGAGGAAGAAGGATCACATAGCCTTGTTCTACATCCATCAGTGTGTAATGGGAATGTGTTTGAGAAGATCGTTGATTCGACGACGGTGAAGGTTGTGTGTGACACACTGGTATGTTGCTATGCAGGCGATACATCAGTGAAAAAGGTGAAGCTTCAGTCTCTACGTAAGCAGTATGAGAATCTCAACATGAAGAACAATGAGAAAGTACCTGATTACATCTCCAGAGTCATTTTGATCACAAATGAGATGAAATCTTGTGCAGAGACTTTTTCTAAACAAGTAATCATTAAGAATGTATTGAGATCTTTTACTCCTTAGTTTGAATTACATTGTTGTAGCAATCAAACTTCTAAGGATCAAAGCATCATGAGAATTGAAAAGCTGCATAGAAGTCTAGAGGCACAAGAGTTGTGTCTGACTGAGAAAACCTCTGAAAGAGAGGTAGAGCAGACTCTGAAAGCATCTTCTGGTAAGAAGAATCAGACGAAGTTATGGTCTAACGCCAAAAAGAGACATGGTGGTTATCAGAACTCAGAAGTCTTCAATTATGATGAGAAAAAGCATTTGAAGGGAAATGAGAACTTTGACAAGAAGAAAGTTCAATGTTACTATTGTAAGAAGTTTGGTCACTTTGTTGCTGACTTTTGTTCAAACAAGCAAAGAAAATCAAAAGAAGCAAACATAGCCAAAGGAGAGTCTGATGATGAACCTGTGTTATTGATGGCTTCTGAATCCGATGGCGGATATTTGATAGACTTGTGGTATATGGATATTGGCTGCTCAAATCACTAACTAGAAACAAACAATGACTGATTAATTTTTACTCTAGAAAGAAGACAAAGATCAGATGTGTTGATAATAAATATATGAATGCTGAAGGAATGAGAAATGTCAAGGTCAGAGTGAAGAATGGAAAAACTGTTTTGATCAAGGATGTTTGGTATGTTCCTGGAATGAAGAGAAATCTGATGAGTGTAGGTCAGCTAATTGAGAAAGGTTTCTCAGTTACTATGAAGGACAAACTCTTGAAATTATAGGATTCTGATCAGAAGATGATTATGCAGTCTGAACAGGGAATCAACAAAACATTCAATGTGAATATGGAAACAATTGAAACTAAATTCCTTTGTACATAAGGTGTTGAAGGTAAGAGTTAGTTGTGGCACAAGATACTAGAGCATATGAACTTCAGAAACTTAGGACATCTGAGTTCTAAGAAGCTAGTACATGGAATTCATAAGATTATGAAATCTAAGAAGTCATGTGAGATATGCACGAAAGTTAAGTAACCTAGATTTCCATTTACATCAAAAGTGGCTCGAAGAGCAAAACATGATTTACGAGTAATGCATTCTGATGTGTGTGGATCATTTAAAGTAACTTCACTAGGAGGTGTAGCACCTCAAATTGGCACCCCCCATTCATGCTTCATTTCATCTTTTAGGTCATATATCATTTCATAGTGCATTGCATCATATCAGTCAGAATTGGCATCAAGAGAATTCATCAGTACAAAAGAGCAAGTTTTTCCTTAAGATGAAGGCCACATGGTTATTCTAAAGAGCTCATATAAGCCAAGGTTCATTTTGAAGTAATTTTGCCAAGTGGTAGAGGCCCAAAGTCATTAGTGCGTTTCCAGGTCATCTGAGGCCCATAAAACTCAACTGTGCAGTCAACTGAGGGCTAGGAGGTGGAGAAATGGTTTGAGACACTTCATTCATGTCCAAAAGAGTCCTATTCATCATGTCAAACATCTACCTTGAAGATTTTGAAGTCAAATCAAAAGTTTCCAAAAATGGAAGGTGACCTGTAATTTCAAGTTTCCAAAAATGGCAAGTTTTTGGACCACATTCAACTTGACTTTCCAACATCAAAGAAGCTTCAAATGAAATTTTGGTCAATATGAAAGTTGAAGGTCTTTATCTCCCATTTCCAAAAAGTCCAAGATCATGAGCATCTGATGAATGGTTGAGAAGTTATGGTCCAATGATTGCAAAGTGTACATGGAACTTCAAAGTGCCATAACTTTGGCTACAAAACTCCAATTTGAGCCACTCTTTTTGCATATTGCTTGTCATGACCAATATTTTCCAAATCCATCATTACATTGCATGAAATAATATCACATGATCATTTGGCCATGCATGAACATTTTGGAGGGAAATTGCCTAATTCAAATTTGGTGCATGATACATACAAAATTCCAAGCCAATTATGCTCATGAGCTGATTTTAAGTGGATATGAATCATAATATGGCACTGTTCACGTGCATATTTGCCATGCAAGGGTGAATTTGCCAAATTGGTCATGCACCTCTTTTCTCATTAACTTTCCATTAGCCAAGCTTAATTTGGATTAGCATGGTAATTAACATGTCATATATAAGGCTAATCCTAACTGTTTTGTTCAGTTTCACACATTCTAGATCTAGATTTTTCATTTCCCTCCATTTTTGCTCTCATCTCAAACTTGAATTTTCTCCACATAACTCATTGATTTTACTGCATAATCGTGTTCATTGATCATCATTGAGTACAAATTAAGCATTGGATTGGAGAATTTGGTGAAGAATTGTGCATACATCAAGCTTGAACATGAACATGGAAGTTGCAATTTGAGCTAGATCCAAGCCTTTTCAAGCATCAATTCGTGTACTAGACTTCATATCAAGGTTGGAGGAAAAGATTTGGAACTGGAGGGAGCTTGAATCCATTGTTTCATCATTTTGTTCTTCAAGAAAGTTAGAAATCGAATCTCACTATCCTTAATTCTATTGCCATGAACATGTAGAGTTTTTGTCACTGATGATGATATGAATTTTGTTGAAAATGGATAAGTATTGAGTGAGTTGCATGGATTTAAAGTTGTGATATTCAAAATGTTTTCAATCGATTCGCTTAATCCATGGACTTTTAGGCTTAGTGAATCATAGATCCGTGATCTACGTAGTGAGACCTTTCTAACGGTGTATGCCATGCTAAAATCTGGAAAAAAAGTGATGAGTGCTCGCCGGAACACCACTGGAGAAGATGACCGGAAGTTACTGTTCCGGTCATCTGGTTCGTGCGTTAGGGCTTGTACAGTGAGCGCTTTCAAGCTTCGCGTCCTCGGTTCGAACCACACGCATAGCATTTTCAAAATATTCCAATTGAATTTTCAAGCGCGCTTGTGACATGAAGGTCCTCGGTTCGACTCCACGCTATGCATTGTTTCATTTTGTTTTCATTTTCTAGCGCCTTGGACCAGGAGAACCTGGGTTCAACACCTGCTCATGCAGTTTCTTTTTACAACATTTTATTTCTTTCCACGTTATTTTTCAACATTATTTCATTTTGTTCATTATTTCTAAAAATCATTAAAAATAGCAAACAAATCCAAATTGCTCCCAATTTTTCCTCACTTGATTGTATTGATGTCTATTATTTTTAGATGTCATTTGTGTGAATTGAGTGGTTCTGGATTTTTAATTGAGATTGTGTGTTTGAACATGTATGCAAAATTATCATGCTTCATTCAATTGATTGTGAAATGCTCATTAATTGTCCAATTGCCATGAAATTTGACATGCTCATTCCTAACATGCTACATGATTTTTGAGATTTGGTTTGGCATTTTTAGCATTTTTCATCTCTGTTTTAGACACATGAATACATGGTGTGACAATTTGTGTCACACATTTTGATGTTGCTCTTGTTCATTTTCATATACATGTCAATTGAGCTTTTCTGATCCTAAATTTTTGCATGAGGCTTGTGTTTAACATGTTGATATCACATAAAAAATTTCATGATCATTGGATTCATTTCTGTTTTAATGTGGATTTTATATCTTTGATGTCCATCTTTGATCACCCTTGTGTGCTCTTGCTTTATCTTGATTAATTGAAACCTTTGCCTTATGATTTGAGTTTGATCCTTTTTAGGACATGTTCCTACTTGATTGAATATGCTTCATGTGGAATATTGGCTGCTGTTTTGACTTTTTGCTTTGCCTTTGACCCTAGTCTTTGCACTAGTGGTTTGTACTCACCTTTTGAGCTTTGTATTTCAGGTTCAAGCAATTAGCTCTAATGATTGATGTGCTCTCATGACTTTAGATGCAAGTTGCATTGATTAACTAACTTTGATTGTGTTGTAGGTTCATTGGTGATGAACTCACTTGAGTTATTTACACATAGGACTTGTATTGTGTAGATATTGAGGCACCACTGTTGATTGTCTGTTTGATTTGTCTGAATATGATATTGACTTGTTTTACTTTTGTACAGGTACATTAGTCGCTTTTAGCTCATTGCTTGAGCTTTGCTTGGCTTGTGGTTGGTATACCACCTAGGTAACCACTCTAACTCCATGTAGTCTGGAAGCCCTGTCGTTTCTTTTGGCAGGCATTTGGCTGAAGTCCTCCTTAAGAGGCAATGACTGTGTTTGTTTATATTTGTACTAAAGACCTCCTTGTCGAGGCATGTTACTTAAGTCCTCCTAAGTGAAGAGGCAATTGACAGATAGAAGGGATTAGCAGTCAATCCCCTGTTAAATGTTGAGTCGTTCATTATGCTCGCACTACGTGCTGATGCTCTTGAATAATAACCCAAGATCTTGTATATAGAGTCAGTCAAGTGGAGTAGGGTCCCTCATTCTGGATCCCCACGTGTTCATTGATTCAAGCTCACCCAGGCCAGGGTTAAGAGCTATGAGGTCTTACCCTCATTACCTTTCATCAGCTTCTTGCATTACAGGTATTCTTGAATAAGATTTCTCACTCTGGTTCCTGATCTAGGCAGGATTGTTGATCATCGTCCACACCGGTACGCGACAAGGTTGAATCAACAGAGGAATATGGATCAAGTTCAGGCAGAATTAGCAGAGATGAGGGCTAACATGGCCCAATTCATGAATATGATGCAATGGGTTGTGCAAGGGCAAGAAGAGCTTCGAGCCTTGGCCCAGAGACAAGAAGTTGTGATTCAACCGATCAACCGTAATTTGCCGGAAGGAGCCCCTGTTAATGACAACACTACTGCCACTATCCCTGTCAATAACTATGCTGTAGGTGATGAATTGAGGGGTATCAGAATCAACGGACAACCTATCGCTCCAGAGACTGCTAATGTTCGAGTGGCCCGTGCTCCAGCCCGCCATCCTGCTCCGTTGGTTGATAGACAGGAAGATATGTTCACGCTCCTCAGTGACGATGATGACGTGGGAAGGACAGAAGAGAGGGATAGAAAAGTGGATGCCCTTGCTGAGAAGATCCGTGCCATGGAATGTCAGAATTCGTTGGGGTTTGATGTCACGAATATGGGCTTGGTTGATGAGTTGAGGATCCCTTACAAATTCAAAGCGCCATCCTTTGACAAATACAATGGCACTTCCTGTCCTCGCACTCATGTGCAGGCTTACTACAGAAAGATATCCGCATACACTGATGATGAGAAGATGTGGATATACTTTTTCCAAGACAGCTTGTCTGGAGCGTCCTTGGACTGGTACATGGACTTGAGGAAAGAATCCGTTAGAAGCTGGAGAGATTTGGGTGAAGCCTTTCAGAGACAATACAAGCACAACATGGATATGGCTCCGAGCAGAACTTAGCTGCAGAGTTTGTTTCAGAAGAATGGTGAGAGCTTCAAAGAATACGCCCAGAGGTGGCGTGAATTAGCTGCAAGAGTGCAACCTCCGATGTTGGAGAGAGAGCTGACTGACATGTTCATTGGGACTCTGCAGGGTGTGTTCATGGACCGCATGGGAAGTTGCCCGTTCGGTAGCTTTTCAGATGTTGTGATCTGCGGAGAGAGGACCGAAAGTCTTATCAAAGCAGGAAAGATCCAAGATCCTGGCTCTTCAAGCTCTTCCAGTTCTAAGAAACCATTTTCGGGTGCACCCAGAAGGAGAGAGGGTGAAACAAATGCTGTACATCATCGGAGGAATACAAACAGAGGACAACAGTATCGTCAGGTTGCTGCTGTGACTATTCCAGCAACTCAACCTCAGCAACAACAAAGAGGACCGACACAACAACAACAGCAATGCCCATTTCAACCTAGACAGAGAATGCCAGAGCGTCGTTTTAATCCGCTGCCAATGACCTATGCTGAATTGCTCCCTGAACTGCTCAGGTTGAAGTTTGTTGAACTTCGCACTATGGCTCAGTTAACGAGGATTCCTGCTGGGTATGATGCCAATGTCAGTTGTGATTTTCATTCCGGTGCACAGGGGCATCATATTAAGAACTGTCGGGCTTTTCACCATAAGGTTCAGGACTTGATTGATGCTAAAGCGATTAACTTTGCTCCTGTTCCGAATGTAGTGAATAATCCTATGCCTCAGCATGGTGGGCCTAGAGTGAACAGTGTGGAAGATGAGGAAGCTTTGGACTTGGTAGTTGATGTTGATGATGTCCAGACTTCGTTGTTTGTGATAAAAGAACGTCTACTGAAAGGGGGAGTGTTCCCGGGCTGTGATGAGACTTGTTCAGATTGTGACAATCATGAGAACAGTTGTGGGAAATTGAAAAGAGGTATCCAAGGATTGATGGATGAAGGTTGCTTATAGTTTGGTCGGGTGATGAAAGATCGTGGGGAGGTATCAACGGTTACCATCTACTTTAAACCATCTGAAGGGCCTGGACGTGCTCCAAGAACTGTTAATGCGTCTGTGACTGCTGGTACTCCCGTGACCATATCTGCTCCAGTAACTGTCGGTGCTCCTACCACCATCGCTGCTTCTGGTGGAAGACCTTTTGAGAATGGCAGGGCAATTCCTTGGCAGTATGACAATGCTTTCCGCAGTAATAGAAGATCAAGAAATCAGACCAGACCGGTAAATCAGGCTCCAATTACGATTGACTTATCAAAAAAGACTCCCGTAGCAGTGGGTTCAACTGTGGATAATGTGGGAGGACCCGGAGGGTTTACAAGAAGTGGTCGTCTGTTTGCACCACAGATCCCGAAGGATAGAAATGCTAAGGCTCTTGCTAAAGCAAAAGGGAAGCAAGCTGTGGTGGAAGAAGAATCAGTGCGGAAGGAGGTTCCTGAGGGCTCTTTTGAGAAAGATGTAGAGGAATTCATGAAAATCATCAAGAAAAGTGATTATAAGATTGTGGATCAGTTGAACCAGACGTCGTCGAAAATCTCTATTCTCTCCCTATTAATGTGTTCTGAGGCACACCGTAACGCCTTGCTGAAGATGTTGAATTTGGCTTACGTGCCTCAAGATATTTCGGTTAACCAGCTCGAGGGTGTTATCGCAAATGTAAACACGAGACATGGTTTAGGGTTCACAGATTCAGACTTGACACCTGAGGGTCGTAATCACAATAGAGATTTGCATATCACGATGGAGTGCAAAGGCGCGGTGTTGTCACACGTGTTGGTTGATACCGGGTCCTCTTTGAATGTGTTGCCCAAGAAGGCTCTGATTAAACTTGATGTTGAAGGGGTTGTCCTCACACCGAGTGATCTTGTTGTCCGTGCTTTCGATGGATCCAAGCGGTCTGTTTTTGGTGAAGTCACGTTGCCTGTAAAGATTGGCCCAGAAGTGTTTGATATTGTCTTCTATGTGATGGATATTCAACAAGCATATAGTTGTCTGTTGGGGCGTCCCTGGATACATGGGGCCGGAGCAGTTTCTTCAACTCTCCATCAAAAGCTGAAGTATGTGTGGAACGGTCAGGTTGTAACCGTGTGTGGCGAAGAGGACATTCTTGTGAGTCATCTATCCTCCTTTAAATATGTGGAGATGGATGGCGAGATTCATGAAACTCTGTGCCAAGCTTTTGAGACTATTGATATTGAGAAGGTGGCTTTTGTTGAACAGAAGAAGCCAGGTGCCTCGATTGCGTCATATAAGCAAGCTCTGTAGGTCATCAATTCAGGTAGTGCAGAAGGCTGGGGCAAGATGATTGACATGCCCGTGAAGGAAGACAAATTTGGCATTGGTTATCAGCCTCTTCAGTCATCAGAGCAGGGTGTTCAGGATCAGAAAGGGTCGTGTACCTTCACCAGCGTTGGGTTGATGAATCATGGTGATGTCTTTGTAGCAGGCAATGAGGACGACGACAGTGATTGTGATCTGGACAGTTGGGTGCGCCCGTGTGCTCCAGGGGAGACGGTCAACAATTGGACTGCCGAAGAAATAGTCCAAGTTACTCTTCAGACAGAGTAATTTTCTTTTGTTTTTCATTTTGCACAAAAACCCTACGCTCTGCCCGGGGCATAGTGGTTCATTGTAGGGCCACATCATGTTTGAATTTTCAATGATTATCATTAATAAAGGACGTTTTGCAAACAAATTTGTGCTCACTGTCTTTCTGTTTTTGCTTTCATTTTCAAAACAATAAAAATGGCAATGTTTTTTGTTTTTGTGACTTCCTTGAACTCTTTTCTAAAATAAAGCATTAAACATCGTTCATGCAGAATCGATCTCGCGGACTCCATTAAAAACAGTTCTGTTATGGCTCAGTATGATTTCAATAATCCCATTTACCAAGCCGAAGAGGAGAGTGAAGAAGATTGTGAACTCCCCAAAGAATTGGTCAGACTATTGAAACAGGAGGAAAGGGTCATCCAACCTCATCAGGAAGAGTTGGAAGTCATTAATGCCAGGAAAGAGATCAAGATAGGGGCTGCTTTAGAGGAATATGTCAAGAGAGGGCTGATTGAAATGCTGCGAGAATATGTGGAGATATTCGCATGGTCGTATCAAGATATGCCTGGGTTGGATACAGATATTGTGGTGCACAGGCTACCTCTCAAAGAAGATTGTCCTTCGGTAAAGCAGAAGCTTCGCAGAACTAGTCCTGATATGGCTGTTAAGATCAAAGAGGAAGTTCAGAAGCAGTTGGATGCGGGTTTTCTGGCAGTTACCAATTATCCCCCTTGGGTGGCCAACATTGTACCCATGACGAAGAAGGATGGTAAAGTCAGGATGTGTGTCGATTACCGAGATTTAAACAGAGCCAGTCCGAAAGATGATTTCCCATTACCTCACATTGATGTATTGGTTGACAACACTGCTCAGTCCTCGGTTTTCTCTTTCATGGATGGATTTTCTAGCTATAATCAGATCAAGATGGTGCCAGAAGACATGGAAAAGACGATATTCATTACACCTTGGGGCACGTTCTGCTATAAAGTAATGCCATTTGGGTTGAAGAACGCCGGTGCTACCTATCAGAGGGTGTAGCACCTCAAATTTGCACCTATCATTGTACATACCATTTCATATTAGGTCATAGCATAACATGATCCACTGCATAGCATTGCATTGTCCCCAGTTGCCTCAAGTGCAAGCAAATCAAGAATTAGGTCAAACTGATCAGGAGATCAGTCCACCAAGCAAGCAAAGGTGTTTCTCAAGGAGCAAAGGCCCTAGGGTTTGTCCAACAAGTTCACATGACTTGGAGGTCCATTTGAAGTGTTTAAGTCAAGGGTTGGATGTTCAGAAGCCATCAGTTCATGCACAGTCAGTCAGAAACCCTAGAAAGTCAAAGTTGGTCAACTGTGGTTGATTTTATGGTTTTGATGGATGGAAATGGTTTGAGAGAGTTTATTCATGTCCCAATAGGCCTCATATATCATGGCAATCAATATCATTGAAGAATTTGAAGCCAATCAGAAAATTTCCAAAAATAGAAACTGGACCTGTAATTTTAACTGCCAAAAATGGAAACTTCTTGATCCTCAACTTGCACCATGATACAAGCTTCAAATGAATTTTTGCCCAACATGAAAGTTGAAGATCTTGTTCTCCCATTTTCAAAAAGTCCAAGAACACCAAAATCCCATGAATGGTTTGCAAGATATGGTCAAATCATTTTCACAAAATCTTGAACTTCAAAAGGCCATATCTCATGATTCCTTTGGCCAAATTTGGTGGGGTTTTTTCCTACAAACCACATTTTTCCTCCTCTTTCCAAAAAATATAAACATCATGTACCAAAACTTTGCCAATCAAAATGGCATTTTTTGACTTGTTCCATTTAAATTCAAGTTTGACTCAAGTTTGACTTTTTGAATTAAGCCTTTTCAGCATAATTGGACAATTGGGATTCATTTTAAATGTCATTTGCAAGATGTTCCAAGCCCAAATTCAAGCTGCTTGCTGTCATACCACCTCCATTTGCCTTTGTTGTCAAATTAGCAAATAATGCATTTTGGTCCTTTTAAGCAAAACAAGTTCAGCACTCCATTAGAAGACTTAAAACAGATGATACAAGGGTCATTTGCAGCATGACTAAGGCCCAATTCGTGCAGCCTTCACACCTCCACTTCCATATTTTCAAAACTTAGCAAATGTGCAATTGGTTCTTTTGAGTTAAGCAAGCTTAAGCATTTTGATTAGCATTGTTAAACAGACAATATAAAGGTCATTTTCTGTCCATTCCAAACCCTAGTAGCAGCCTTCATACACAGAAAATCTCATGCTCCCTCATTTGGCATTGTGACACTTTTGCATTTTTCTGCAAAAATTCCCCAAAACACCACGAACCACCTACATTGTTTCTTCACTTGGACATCATTTGGAAGGGTTTTCGAGCACCAAACCTCAACTGTGCTGTAGCATATCGACTGTTTTCTTCAGGGACCCTTCAATGGCAGATCATGATTTGGTTATTTCTAAGCATCACTGAGCTCAAAGCTTTCAAGCATCAATCTTATAGAAGCATAATACACATCTGTTCAAGCTCATACAAGCAAAAGGTTGCTGAATCTTCACTGCTCATCATTTTGGTCAGTTTTTCGATTTGCTCTTTTTGCTAAGCTATGCCATGTTTAATGAAGGTCTTTGAATGCTCATTCCAATGAACCTTAAACCATTGAAAATGATTGACTGAGTTAGGAGAAATCTGGCTTTGAATTTCTATGCTCAAACTTATTTCCATTGATTTCTCTTTTGTGAGTTTGTTCTAATGATTTTGCTTGCCGGATATGTGATGCTTATTGTTGATAGATTCGATAGCCATGCTTGATTTTAGTTTCTGGGAATTTTGCTCATGGTCGATTTTGCATGGTGATGATGATACCCTGTGTTATAAATCCTAGCTCTATCCAGAAATTCATGTGATATGCGTTCAGTTTACTGTGGTTAAATGTTGCATGAACCTACTGTGCCAATGCCATGCTGTTTATGTGCTGTTGTTGGATTTCGTTTTTGATTGATTGCATGAAGATGTATGATACATGCTGCTGCTGCATAAACCCTAAGTTTCTTTTTTTAAACCCAGAAAAATGAATGGTGATTGGCTGTTGTTGTTTGTGTTACTGTTCCATTGGCCATCAGCCAATTAAAACATTTCCTGGTCGCCCCTTTGACGCTGTCGTTTTGATAAGTGGCATGCTGAATTACAGAAATGCCACGCTGACTTCCTTTGACTCACTTAAATTATGTTATGTGTTCATGTTTGCTTCCATTTGTTCATTCAACTTACAAAATCCATTTCTCATCCAATTCAACTCCAAAAATTATGGGATTTTTTGCATTGTGACCTGTTGGATGTCTAGTATTTTACCATGATTTTTAATAATTTTTCTGATCATTGGATTTTAAATAGCCCTAGGGTTTGTGAAATGTGACCAAAAATGATACATGTTGCCAAAACAATTGTGAAATAGTCATGTTGCATCCTTTCGAGCTGAAATTTTTTGTGGTAAAACTAGACTCATTTACCTTTGTTTCCATGTAAAGTTTGTGCATTTATCATATGTGGTGTGTGAGCTTTGAATTTTTAAACTAGGGTGTGACAATTGGTGTCACACCAATGATATGCAATTTCTTGATTTTCAATGGCATGCTTCCTTACATCCAAATGACCCCAAATTTTGCATGATCCCTCTCTTCTATGTCTAGTTGATGTGTGATTTTTCCTGGATTTAATTGTGCTGTTTTCCATTTATTTGAGATTTTTCTTCCCTGCCTAGTCAATGGTTGACTTTATGTGACACATGTTGCCAAATCCTTTGGGAAATTCTCATACCATATTATATGATCATGAAATTTTGCACATGCATACTAGACATCTTGAGCTTTGCATTGGTGTTAATCCCATCCATTTCTCATCTGTTTTCATTTTGTTATGATTTTTTGAAGTTGACTCATGTATGTTTGACTTCTTTGTGCACACTTGAAAATGTGTTGACTTCTTGATTTTATTTGACCATCTTCCCATGATCCAATTGAGCTGAAATTTCATATGCATGCTATGTTATGGATTGTGTTTGAGTATGAATTATCTCATAATTTTTGGAATTGATTATGTTTGCTTTTGAGCTTGGTCTTGCTGTTGACCTATTTGTGCTTCCTCTTGCCATGCTTTGACTTCTTTGGTCTATAAAATGATGATGATGCATGATATGAACATGAATCCAATTATGTTTGCTTCCTAAATGTTTGAACTTGATTATGGTTGACTTTCCTTTGCTGTTTTGACTTTTTTATTTGTCTTTGACCCTAGGCTTGTCCTAGGGGTCTCCTGGCTTATGTTTGAGTTCATTGTTTCAGGTTAAGCATCAATGCTTCAAAGATCATACAAATATGATTGAGTTTGATTACATATCATATGCTAACCCTTGTTTTATAGGTTTGACTCATGTGTTTGAGTCTTGCGCTTTGCACAATTGATCATCTGTTTTGTCTGTGGATTCATTTCCTTTTGCTTTGACTTGTGAAATGTTTACTGATTAGTTTGACTCTTTCAGGTACACTTAGTTGCTTAAGTTCTCTGAACTTGCTTTGCTTTGCTTTTTAGCAACTTGCTTGAGGTATAATCTCTTTTACTTCATGTAGTCTGGAGACCCGGCCTGTTATTTGGCCGGGCAAACTGTCTGAAGTCCTCCTTAAGAGGCAATGTTTGTGTATGTTTAAATCTTGTCCTTGTACAGAGTCAAAGCCCTCCTAAGTGAAGAGGCAATTGGCAGAACCCAAGGGATAAGCAACCTATCCCCTGCTATTCAGTGTGTCTTCTGTCTTGCTCACACCACTGTGTTGATGCATTACAGATAAAAACCCAAGATCTTGTGCAATTGCACAGTTGAGTCAGTATCAAATGTGTAGAAGGGTTCCCACTTTCTGAACCCACACATTCTTGTCAAATGCTCTCCCTGGCCAGGGATAGAAGCAATGAGGCACACCCCTCATCTCCTTTCATCTACTTCACCTTAGCCCCTCAATGGCAAGGTTAAGAGCACACTTCACCCCATTCCAGAGGTTTGTTTGTTGAGGTTGATATGACCCCTCAACTAAAACCTAACCCTTGTGTGAGCCTCTTGTGTGTATATAGTGTGTGCTATCTGTGATTATGATTGCTTTGCTTCTTAGGCTAGCTGAGGCTTGCCTCCTGTGCAAGTTAGGTTTAGTTTAGACTAATCCTTGTTTGCTTTCGCCCTCGTTGCGATCCTTTCTCTCGCCCTCGTTGCGATCGAGCCTTATCCTTTCTCTCGCCCTCGTTGCGATCGAGCCTTTTCCTTTCTCTCGCCCTCGTTGCGATCGAGCCTTTCCCTTTCTCTCGCCCTCGTTGCGATCGAGACCTTCTTCCCTCCGTAGTCGAACTACGGCAACTCTGATTCTCACGTTCAGGTGAGATACGTAGGCACGAGACGCGATGTCTTGCCGAGTTTGACTAACCACTAACACTAACTCTTTTCTCTCACCCCTGTGTGATTGAGATCTCTCCTTTCTCTCGCCCTCGTTGCGATTGAGACCTCCCCTTTCTCTTGCCCTAGTTGCAATCGAGACCCTTGCTTCCTGTGCAAGCCTTGTCTAGGATAGGTTGGCCCTTGTGCCATTTAGCTAGAAACCTTAACTTAGGGTTGACTTTGCATGACAACATCTAGGCTCGAGTCGTAGTCTCCCTAGTGTTGTGTCTCCCTCTGTTATCTGGTTAGGCTAGATCCTTGTCCCTGCGTAGGGGAACTACATCGCCCTGATCTTCATACCAGATGAAGTATGTAGGCAGGAGATTGAGCTGATCTCTCCGGGCGCCCTTTTTCTTTTTTGTGCGTGTTTGGCAATATTAGGCTCGAGCTCTAGTCTCCCTTTTAGTTTGTTTGTTCGCCCTTTTTTTTCTTTTTCACCCCTTTGTGTCTTAACCATCCTTGTGTGTGTTCTGGTTGGAGTCCGACATAAGTCCAGCGATTGGCAGTTGGTTTCCTGTGTGTGTTTAGGTTCGGATGCTGACATAAGTCCAGCGATTGGCAGTCGGGCTCCACGTTTGCCTTTGTCTTGTTTTGTTTGTGTGCGTGTCAGCCGAGCTACGAATGCTCTGATTCTTCTCTCGTCCGAGAAGATACGTATGCATAGGATGCGACATCCTAGCGAGCATGTGTCGTTTCCCCGGTCCGAACTACTTCGACTCTGATGTCTATGCCTGATAGACTAAGTAGGCCCAGGATGCGACATCCTGCCGAGTCAGTTTCAGTCAGTCTCTTTTGTCTCTTTCAGCCAGTGTGTGTGTGTTTGAGTAGTGTTTAGCAACCAATTTTCCTTCCTTCTGTGCGTGGATCCCGTAGAGTACTACGGATGCGTAGGGTGCCTAATACCTTCCCTTCGCATAACCGACTCCCGAACCCATCCTCTTTGGTCGCGAGACCATGTTCTTTCCTAGGTTTACTTCGAGCGTTTCCTTTCCCTCTTTTGGGATAAATAACGCACGGTGGCGGCTCTGTTGTTTCTTTCTTTTCCCGCCGGTTTTTCGCGTGATGCGACAGCTGGCGACTCCACTGGGGATAAAGAGAAGTTGACCTGTGCTGGTCCATCTTCCCCGAGCGAGTCTCTCCTAGCGCTCTCTAGGTTAGGGCTTTGGTTGCTTTGTGCTGCTTTATTTATTGCATTCATTTGTATATATTTGCATTTACTGTTTGCATTTATTGTTTGCATTAATGTTTGCATTCATTCATATTCATCTGCCGGTTGTCTGTTTGTTGGGATGGGATATTTTGTGAGAAATAAGCCCACTACCCAGGCTTGAATGTACACATAGGTGTTAGAGTGGATAGTCATGAGGCTTGCATGGCATGTTGCTATGATAAGTCGTTCATGAGACCCACATTCCAGACGAGGTTTCTGTTGGATATATTTTGTCCTATGGGTGTTCCATAACGACAGATATTCCTTTAGAAATCGTCGACTCTGGTGACCATTTCCCGAGAACTCAGTCGAGGCCTCTCCTCCGAGACGTGATTATGTTAGCTCTGGTGGGCGCATTCTCGCTGCTCAATCCGAGGACCCCGAGACTGGGAACTTGCTCTAGGATATCCTGTTGAGGGGAGTCAGCAGAGGTCTTTTATCCCGTAATAATGCCAAACCTTCAGTGGTAAACGTATTATTCTCGACTGAAGGGCTGAAGCTGACAAACTTCTGTTCTTAGAACCTACCAGTGAGGGGAGGGTTTGATCTCTACAGATACAGTTTCTGCCAGTAATGCCGTGTTGATGATCTTGAGTCGGATTTATGGATCGTTATTTCTGGACGTCGGAGGTTTGACCCTGGTATTGATCGGAGGGTTCCGTTTATTTCGGATCCCTGGGCTGAATTTAAGGGTACTCGCTCAGATAGTGTTTTGGCTCCTCAGAATGGGTTCAGATGCCAGTTGATCAGATTGACTTTGGGTTTCAGATGGTTGTGATCAGAGTTCAAGCCGAAGCTTTGACCCTGTGCCTTGAGACGCACAACCTGACCAGTCATGTTCACATCATTTGCATCATAGCATATTTATTTTCAAAAAAATAATAATGCATGAAAAAGTTAACTTGCATGCGCATATCCTTTTCAGGATTATTCATGATAAAATAGCATTCGCATCATACGCATATCATGTACATATCATCCTTGCATTACAGACATGTTTGGGGACGTGACTTCTCACTTTGGGTTTTAACTGAGACAGGATTGTTGATCACCGTCCGCACCGCTACTCAACCAGATTGAATTAACAGAAGATTATGGATCAGGTTCAGACGGAGTTGGCTGAGATGAGGGCAAACATGGCCCAGTTTATGACAATGATGCAAGGAGTTGTTCAGGGGCAAGAGGAGCTGCGTGCCTTAGCCCAGAGACTGGAAGCCGTGATTCCACCAGTCCACCGTGCTCCACCAGTGGATGTACCCGTTCATGAGAATGTTGCTGTCAATATTCCCGTCAATGATTATGCCGAGGGTGATGAATTGAAGGGGATCAGAATCAGTAAACGGCCTCTTGCTGCAGAGACTGTTAATGTCAGAGCAACCCTCGCTCCGGTTCGCCATCCTGGCTCTTCAAGTTCTTCCGGTTCTAAGAAGCCATCCTCTGGGGCACCCAAAAGGGGAGAAAGTGAAACAAATGCTGTGCACCGTCAGAGGAGCGCAAACAGAGGACAGTATCGTCAGGCTGCTGCTATGACTATTCCAGCCACTCAAACTCAACAACAGCAGAGAAGGCCAACTCAGCAATATCAGCATCAACAACATCGTCCTCAGCAGCAGGCTTACCAGCCTCCCATTGACAATCAAGCTGGTACAAGTAATGAGAGGAAGAAGATCATTTTTGATCCAATCCCCACGTCCTACGCCGAACTGTATCCCTCTCTGTTAGAGCGGAACTTGATTACTCCTAGAGACCCGCCGCCCATACCCGTCAACCCTCGGTGGTGGTATAGGCCTGAACAACATTGTGTGTATCACTCGGGTGCTCCTGGTCATGATGTGGACAGTTGTTTCCAGCTGAAGATGAAGGTTCAAGACCTTGTGAGGTCGGTTATTCTGATTTTGGAGGACTTAGGTCCCAATGCTAATCAAGTTTGAAGACAACAAGTCCCGGGCTGGCGCCGACTTTTCTTCAGAAGGGTTGTTCAGAAAAGCAGAAGCTGCTGATGCAAGAAATACTGACAGTTGTCGTCCCCGATGGGATCTATCACGATTGGGTCACTGTGGGCTTTCCTACCGTTGTTCATAAGTCTTTGTAATAATCACTTTGTTTAAAAACCCTTCTCCCATGCCAAAAGGAGAAGTGATGGCATTGTTGGCAACATTTTGTGCAATGATATTTTCATTCAAATAAATTCATGTTAAACATTTGGTTTTCCATTTGTTTTCCCTTTTCGCTTTTTGCATGAAATTGGTGATCACAAAAAACCTTTAAAAACAAGAATAAAAACAATCTTTTCATCTGCATAACGATTGTCTTGTTTGTTTTTCAAAGAGCTTTTCATATCAAAATCTTTATGCAGGTTGTTTCTCAAACCCATTGAACATAATGATCGGACGTCATCTCCCAATTTTGAATTCCCTGTATTCGAAGCGGACGAAGATGATGTTGAAGGGATTCCTGACGAGATTTCCCGACTTCTTGAGCAAGAAAAGAAGATCACTCAGCTGCATCTCGAGAATCAGCAGAACAGCCAACTGGGGCATTATAAAAAAAAAAGAGAAAAAAAAAAGAGAAAGAGGAGGGTGCAAAATCCAAGAAAAAAAAAATCAATCAAAAGAAATCAAAAGCAAAATCAAAAGAAAAAAAAAAAAAAAGCACCCTCAAAGTCCCAAGTTGACTGATGCTGAATTCGATCAGAACGAAAAGATCAACTGCCATGTGTCATGGTCAAGTTATATCAGCAGAGAGTGATGAAAACATTCGATAAGAAGATCAAGCCTCGTGTGTTCCGAGGGACCTTGTGCTCAAGAAAGTCTTGTCTTACGTGCCCGATTCCAGGGGCAAGTGAACCCCCAAGCTATGAATGTCCACATATGGACAAGAGAGCCTCTTCAGGCAATGTCTCGACACTTACAACAATGGATGGAGAAGTTCACTCGTCCTGTGAATTCCGATGCAGTCAAGAAATACTTCGCCTAAAAACAAAAAAAAGCAAAAGCTCGATAAGTCGAACACCCCAAAGGGCGACTTAGGCAAAAAGGAGCGTCTCGGTGGATTGAAAACCCGAAAGGGCGATCCAGGCAAAAGTTAGAGACATTGAAAAAAAAAAGAGAATTCGCATCCCGCTAGATTGAACACCTCACACTGGGGCAATCTAGGCAAAAATTAGGGATTTGGCAAGTAACTGCATCTTGACAAGACTGTGCCGTACATCTGTCATCCGTCAGGGATTCTCGATTCGTCGTCGACTGAAGCTTTGAATACATCGAAAATTCAGAATGGTAGAGGAAAGGTCATTATGTTCAATGTAGCCCTCTCCAATATATATCACCGGTTTCAAACTTGTACAAATCTATGGAGTCTCGCCCTTTGCAGACTACCATTCCATTACATCTATTTGAGCTTTTACCCAATTATTTGCACTCTTATTTGTTTCAACTCAACAAACGTTTTGCATGTTTTAATTGATAAAGTATCATTGTTTTCAAAATAAACAAATTTTTCAAAAATTGTTCTTAAACAAAGTGAACGTTCACGATGATGGAAGGATACTTAGGAGACCCGCAGTGCTCTCCCGGGGGTGGTATGATTACCAACAGGTAAGACAATTGTTCGTATCTCGAGCATGGCTGTATCCTTGTCCTGCAAAACCTCGTATGGTCTCTCCTCAGTGAATTTGCCCGACGCAGTGTTGTTTGAAGTTGTTCATCTTCATGTTCCCGGCAGTACAGATTCTTCCTCCAAATCCCTGTTAGCACCTATTGTGGGGCATCCCCAGTAGAGTGCTGTTTGAGCCCTATCGTGGGGCATCCCCAGCAAGTTTGCTGTTTCGGACATTATTGTGGGGCAGCTCCCCTAGCAGAGTGTTTACTGAAGACTTCAACTTTCGCCTCTCCAGCAGAGCAGTCTTCATCTCTCCCCCAACGTGGGTGTTTTTCTTTGAAGATTCAGTATTTGGTAGATCAACATCCCAGTACTCCATCATGCCCTCAGATGGATCCCCCAGCGGAGTTGTTGGCATGATGAGCCTTATCAATGCTTTTGTATTTCTCATCAGAGATCTGGTTGCTTCTCGGTATCTCAGATTTTCATCACGAGTTGTTGTGGCGCATACGCCTGTATGTTGAACTCTGTTCTCCGGTTGTGACCGACGATCCCTCCGGAAGTCTCTCGTGGCTCTTCCTCCCCTGCAGGATGAGGACTTTGGTTTTCTCTCCGGATGGTTGATTCCCGGACCTGTGTGTTGAGCATGTCTGTTTGTCAGCATTCATCATACATTTTAGGTAGACTGCATACATGCATAATCATAGCATTTGGATACTCATGTTGCAGCTGTTGCCGGGTATCTGTTGATTGTTACCTCCTGCTATTTGGTAATACAAATCTCTCCAGTAGATTTCCCTTAAGCAGATATGGGTGTGTCTGATCCCTCCATGTAGAGCCAACCCCTTAAGCAGAAAGTGTCTATCCTTTCCTGCCATTTCCCCACTGAGATACATCCTCGTGGATGACGGTTGCTCCCGTTCCCTCCCTACACGGGATGGTTTGTCCCTATTGAGTTTCTTTCCTCATTAGGATGAGTTTTGTTTCAGTCTGCCTTTTTGGATCGATCCTGAATTGGCTTCCTATTGGCTGTCTCTTATGTTTCCCTGGGGCATAAATGAATAGTTGCTCACTAGTCGGCACTCATTCATCTTATCCTCAGCGGAATTTGTTGGCTTCTACCTACGAACCGGTACCAGTAAGTCCTTTCTTTACGGTCTTCTACCCACCACCCGGTAGTTGTAAATCCTTTTTTCTCACTCTGTCTCTCAGTAGATCGTTTGTTGGCTTCTACCTACAAACCGGTAGTTGTAAGTCCTATCTTGGTGGTTTTCTACCCACTAGCAGGTAGTTGTAAAATCCCACATTCTCCCCTTGGTGGAGTTAACCCTGTGTGCTCATCCCGATGATGACTGGTTACTTTTGTTGGCCTCTGCCTACAAACCGGTAGTTGTAAGTCCTATCTTTGTGGTTTTCTACCCACTAGCTGGTAGTTGTAAAATCCCACATTCCTCCCCTTGTTGGAGTTAACCCTTTGTGCTCATCCCGATGATGACTGGTTACTTTTCCGTGGTTTTCTGCCTACAAACCGGTAGATGTAATCCCCTCTTTGCAGTTATCAGTATCCGGTCTGTGATATTGATATGTTTTTCCCCTCTGGATACTTGCCTTGATCAAGCAGTATTGTCCCCATTGGGTCTTCCCCTGCCTTTGGGTATTTGCTCCGAGTTAGCAACTTTATCCTCTCTTGATTGGTCATCTTTTGCATACCTAGTCCTGGTACCCTGATGCCTTTCTTGTCGGTTGATTTATCCATTTAACAACCTACAACCCGGTTATGGACAATCTTCCATGCGAGTGTATTATCTACGTTTTGACGGCTATAGATAATATATCTCATGCACTCTTTGGTCAATCTTTCGATTGTTATCTCCAGCAGAGTAAGATTCGTATTCCTTGTGGAATCGAATGTTCATCCTCTAACAAGACTGCTTTTTTAGCCCTCTTCAGGATGTTGAGTGTTTTGGAACACAAACCAATTCACGCTTTGGTCGGTCACCCGTTTCATACCTACAACCCGGTATCCTTGGTGTTCCTTCCTGTTTGCTCGCTGTCATGACCTTGATCCCCAGTGAGACCCCCTGCAAGTGTTCAGCCTTGCCCTGTCATCTTGTGGATGTCAGTATCCCGTCAGCACCCGCGTGTGTTGTTTCTTTGGTGTCGGTAAACACCATCTTTCGGTGATTTCCAGTCATGCGTAAGTGTCTGGTCTTCTTTGGTGTCGGTAAACACCATCCTTCGGTGATTTCCAGTCATGCGTAAGTGTCTGGTCTTCTTTGGTGTCGGTAAACACCATCTTTCGGTGATTTCCAGTCATGCGTAAGTGTCTGGTCTTCTTTGGTGTCGGTAAACACCATCCTTCGGTGATTTCTAGTCATGCGTAAGTGTCTGGTCTTCTTTGGTGTCGGTAAACACCATCTTTCGGTGATTTCCAGTCATGCGTAAGTGTCTGGTCTTCTTTGGTGTCGGTAAACACCATCCTTCGGTGATTTCCAGTCATGCGTAAGTGTCTGGTTTTCTTTTGATGTCGATAAACGTGAGTCTACCTTTTGTCCTATGACGTCTGGTTGAAGTTTTCCTCCTCTCAGTTGGTGTCGATAAACGTGAGTCTCCCTTTCGTCCTATGACGGCTGGCTGAGTTTTCCTCCTCTCCGTTGGTGTCGATAAACGTGAGTCTCCCTTTCGTCCTATGACGTCTGGTTGAAGTTTTCCTCCTCTCCGTTGGTGTCGATAAACGTGAGTCTACCTTTCGTCCTATGACGTCTGGTTGAAGTTTTCCTCCTCTCCGTTGGTGTCGATAAACGTGAGTCTACCTTTCGTCCTATGACGTCTGGTTGAAGTTTTCCTCCTCTCCGTTGGTGTCGATAAACGTGAGTCTCCCTTTCGTCCTATGACGGCTGGCTGAGTTTTCCTCCTCTCCGTTGGTGTCGATAAACGTGAGTCTCCCTTTCGTCCTATGACGTCTGGTTGAAGTTTTCCTCCTCTCCGTTGGTGTCGATAAACGTGAGTCTACCTTTCGTCCTATGACGTCTGGTTGAAGTTTTCCTCCTCTCCGTTGGTGTCGATAAACGTGAGTCTCCCTTTCGTCCTATGACGGCTGGCTGAGTTTTCCTCCTCTCCGTTGGTGTCGATAAACGTGAGTCTTCCTATTCGTCCTATGACGTCTAGTTGTACCTGTCCCCTTGTGGATTTACCTCTCCTAGTTGTCCGTTGGCATCTAGTTGTGATTTCTTTTCCCATTCATCGTCGTTGCGGTGTCTGGATGTGGTTATACCCGTTGAAAAAAAAACAAAAATACCCAGTAATAAAAATCAAATCCCAGTGGACGTTTCCATTGGTGGATTCCAGTCGGTGCAAATTTCTACGGTTCTTTAGTATTCAATCCCTGTTTACCCTGAAAGTCTGACAGCCATTGCTATCATCCATTCGGGTTCCCAGCTGATTGAATAGGGGCAGCTGTAGCACCTCAAATTTGCACCTATCATTGTACATACCATTTCATATTAGGTCATAGCATAACATGATCCACTGCATAGCATTGCATTGTCCCCAGTTGCCTCAAGTGCAAGCAAATCAAGAATTAGGTCAAACTGATCAGGAGATCAGTCCACCAAGCAAGCAAAGGTGTTTCTCAAGGAGCAAAGGCCCTAGGGTTTGTCCAACAAGTTCACATGACTTGGAGGTCCATTTGAAGTGTTTAAGTCAAGGGTTGGATGTTCAGAAGCCATCAGTTCATGCATAGTCAGTCAGAAACCCTAGAAAGTCAAAGTTGGTCAACTGTGGTTGATTTTATGGTTTTGATGGATGGAAATGGTTTGAGAGAGTTTATTCATGTCCCAATAGGCCTCATATATCATGGCAATCAATATCATTGAAGAATTTGAAGCCAATCAGAAAATTTCCAAAAATAGAAACTGGACCTGTAATTTTAACTGCCAAAAATGGAAACTTCTTGATCCTCAACTTGCACCATGATACAAGCTTCAAATGAATTTTTGCCCAACATGAAAGTTGAAGATCTTGTTCTCCCATTTTCAAAAAGTCCAAGAACACCAAAATCCCATGAATGGTTTGCAAGATATGGTCAAATCATTTTCACAAAATCTTGAACTTCAAAAGGCCATATCTCATGATTCCTTTGGCCAAATTTGGTGGGGTTTTTTCCTAAAAACCACATTTTTCCTCCTCTTTCCAAAAAATATAAACATCATGTACCAAAACTTTGCCAATCAAAATGGCATTTTTTGACTTGTTCCATTTAAATTCAAGTTTGACTCAAGTTTGACTTTTTGAATTAAGCCTTTTCAGCATAATTGGACAATTGGGATTCATTTTAAATGTCATTTGCAAGATGTTCCAAGCCCAAATTCAAGCTGCTTGCTGTCATACCACCTCCATTTGCCTTTGTTGTCAAATTAGCAAATAATGCATTTTGGTCCTTTTAAGCAAAACAAGTTCAGCACTCCATTAGAAGACTTAAAACAGATGATACAAGGGTCATTTGCAGCATGACTAAGGCCCAATTCGTGCAGCCTTCACACCTCCACTTCCATATTTTCAAAACTTAGCAAATGTGCAATTGGTTCTTTTGAGTTAAGCAAGCTTAAGCATTTTGATTAGCATTGTTAAACAGACAATATAAAGGTCATTTTCTGTCCATTCCAAACCCTAGTAGCAGCCTTCATACACAGAAAATCTCATGCTCCCTCATTTGGCATTGTGACACTTTTGCATTTTTCTGCAAAAATTCCCCAAAACACCACGAACCACCTACATTGTTTCTTCACTTGGACATCATTTGGAAGGGTTTTCGAGCACCAAACCTCAACTGTGCTGTAGCATATCGACTGTTTTCTTCAGGGACCCTTCAATGGCAGATCATGATTTGATTATTTCTAAGCATCACTGAGCTCAAAGCTTTCAAGCATCAATCTTATAGAAGCATAATACACATCTGTTCAAGCTCATACAAGCAAAAGGTTGCTGAATCTTCACTGCTCATCATTTTGGTCAGTTTTTCGATTTGCTCTTTTTGCTAAGCTATGCCATGTTTAATGAAGGTCTTTGAATGCTCATTCCAATGAACCTTAAACCATTGAAAATGATTGACTGAGTTAGGAGAAATCTGGCTTTGAATTTCTATGCTCAAACTTATTTCCATTGATTTCTCTTTTGTGAGTTTGTTCTAATGATTTTGCTTGCCGGATATGTGATGCTTATTGTTGATAGATTCGATAGCCATGCTTGATTTTAGTTTCTGGGAATTTTGCTCATGGTCGATTTTGCATGGTGATGATGATACCCTGTGTTATAAATCCTAGCTCTATCCAGAAATTCATGTGATATGCGTTCAGTTTACTGTGGTTAAATGTTGCATGAACCTACTGTGCCAATGCCATGCTGTTTATGTGCTGTTGTTGGATTTCGTTTTTGATTGATTGCATGAAGATGTATGATACATGCTGCTGCTGCATAAACCCTAAGTTTCTTTTTTTAAACCCAGAAAAATGAATGGTGATTGGCTGCTGTTGTTTGTGTTACTGTTCCATTGGCCATCAGCCAATTAAAACATTTCCTGGTCGCCCCTTTGACGCTGTCGTTTTGATAAGTGGCATGCTGAATTACAGAAATGCCACGCTGACTTCCTTTGACTCACTTAAATTATGTTATGTGTTCATGTTTGCTTCCATTTGTTCATTCAACTTACAAAATCCATTTCTCATCCAATTCAACTCCAAAATTATGGGATTTTTTGCATTGTGACCTGTTGGATGTCTAGTATTTTACCATGATTTTTAATAATTTTTCTGATCATTGGATTTTAAATAGCTCTAGGGTTTGTGAAATGTGACCAAAAATGATACATGTTGCCAAAACAATTGTGAAATAGTCATGTTGCATCCTTTCGAGCTGAAATTTTTTGTGGTAAAACTAGACTCATTTACCTTTGTTTCCATGTAAAGTTTGTGCATTTATCATATGTGGTGTGTGAGCTTTGAATTTTTAAACTAGGGTGTGACAATTGGTGTCACACCAATGATATGCAATTTCTTGATTTTCAATGGCATGCTTCCTTACATCCAAATGACCCCAAATTTTGCATGATCCCTCTCTTCTATGTCTAGTTGATGTGTGATTTTTCCTGGATTTAATTGTGCTGTTTTCCATTTATTTGAGATTTTTCTTCCCTGCCTAGTCAATGGTTGACTTTATGTGACACATGTTGCCAAATCCTTTGGGAAATTCTCATACCATATTATATGATCATGAAATTTTGCACATGCATACTAGACATCTTGAGCTTTGCATTGGTGTTAATCCCATCCATTTCTCATCTGTTTTCATTTTGTTATGATTTTTTGAAGTTGACTCATGTATGTTTGACTTCTTTGTGCACACTTGAAAATGTGTTGACTTCTTGATTTTATTTGACCATCTTCCCATGATCCAATTAAGCTGAAATTTCATATGCATGCTATGTTATGGATTGTGTTTGAGTATGAATTATCTCATAATTTTTGGAATTGATTATGTTTGCTTTTGAGCTTGGTCTTGCTGTTGACCTATTTGTGCTTCCTCTTGCCATGCTTTGACTTCTTTGGTCTATAAAATGATGATGATGCATGATATGAACATGAATCCAATTATGTTTGCTTCCTAAATGTTTGAACTTGATTATGGTTGACTTTCCTTTGCTGTTTTGACTTTTTTATTTGTCTTTGACCCTAGGCTTGTCCTAGGGGTCTCCTGGCTTATGTTTGAGTTCATTGTTTCAGGTTAAGCATCAATGCTTCAAAGATCATACAAATATGATTGAGTTTGATTACATATCATATGCTAACCCTTGTTTTATAGGTTTGACTCATGTGTTTGAGTCTTGCGCTTTGCACAATTGATCATCTGTTTTGTCTGTGGATTCATTTCCTTTTGCTTTGACTTGTGAAATGTTTACTGATTAGTTTGACTCTTTCAGGTACACTTAGTTGCTTAAGTTCTCTGAACTTGCTTTGCTTTGCTTTTTAGCAACTTGCTTGAGGTATAATCTCTTTTACTTCATGTAGTCTGGAGACCCGGCCTGTTATTTGGCCGGGCAAACTGTCTGAAGTCCTCCTTAAGAGGCAATGTTTGTGTATGTTTAAATCTTGTCCTTGTACAGAGTCAAAGCCCTCCTAAGTGAAGAGGCAATTGGCAGAACCCAAGGGATAAGCAACCTATCCCCTGCTATTCAGTGTGTCTTCTGTCTTGCTCACACCACTGTGTTGATGCATTACAGATAAAAACCCAAGATCTTGTGCAATTGCACAGTTGAGTCAGTATCAAATGTGTAGAAGGGTTCCCACTTTCTGAACCCACACATTCTTGTCAAATGCTCTCCCTGGCCAGGGATAGAAGCAATGAGGCACACCCCTCATCTCCTTTCATCTACTTCACCTTAGCCCCTCAATGGCAAGGTTAAGAGCACACTTCACCCCATTCCAGAGGTTTGTTTGTTGAGGTTGATATGACCCCTCAACTAAAACCTAACCCTTGTGTGAGCCTCTTGTGTGTATATAGTGTGTGCTATCTGTGATTATGATTGCTTTGCTTCTTAGGCTAGCTGAGGCTTGCCTCCTGTGCAAGTTAGGTTTAGTTTAGACTAATCCTTGTTTGCTTTCGCCCTCGTTGCGATCCTTTCTCTCGCCCTCGTTGCGATCGAGCCTTATCCTTTCTCTCGCCCTCGTTGCGATCGAGCCTTTTCCTTTCTCTCGCCCTCGTTGCGATCGAGCCTTTCCCTTTCTCTCGCCCTCGTTGCGATCGAGACCTTCTTCCCTCCGTAGTCGAACTACGGCAACTCTGATTCTCACGTTCAGGTGAGATACGTAGGCACGAGACGCGATGTCTTGCCGAGTTTGACTAACCACTAACACTAACTCTTTTCTCTCACCCCTGTGTGATTGAGATCTCTCCTTTCTCTCGCCCTCGTTGCGATTGAGACCTCCCCTTTCTCTTGCCCTAGTTGCAATCGAGACCCTTGCTTCCTGTGCAAGCCTTGTCTAGGATAGGTTGGCCCTTGTGCCATTTAGCTAGAAACCTTAACTTAGGGTTGACTTTGCATGACAACATCTAGGCTCGAGTCGTAGTCTCCCTAGTGTTGTGTCTCCCTCTGTTATCTGGTTAGGCTAGATCCTTGTCCCTGCGTAGGGGAACTACATCGCCCTGATCTTCATACCAGATGAAGTATGTAGGCAGGAGATTGAGCTGATCTCTCCGGGCGCCCTTTTTCTTTTTTGTGCGTGTTTGGCAACTATTAGGCTCGAGCTCTAGTCTCCCTTTTAGTTTGTTTGTTCGCCCTTTTTTTTCTTTTTCACCCCTTTGTGTCTTAACCATCCTTGTGTGTGTTCTGGTTGGAGTCCGACATAAGTCCAGCGATTGGCAGTTGGTTTCCTGTGTGTGTTTAGGTTCGGATGCTGACATAAGTCCAGCGATTGGCAGTCGGGCTCCACGTTTGCCTTTGTCTTGTTTTGTTTGTGTGCGTGTCAGCCGAGCTACGAATGCTCTGATTCTTCTCTCGTCCGAGAAGATACGTATGCATAGGATGCGACATCCTAGCGAGCATGTGTCGTTTCCCCGGTCCGAACTACTTCGACTCTGATGTCTATGCCTGATAGACTAAGTAGGCCCAGGATGCGACATCCTGCCGAGTCAGTTTCAGTCAGTCTCTTTTGTCTCTTTCAGCCAGTGTGTGTGTGTTTGAGCAGTGTTTAGCAACCAATTTTCCTTCCTTCTGTGCGTGGATCCCGTAGAGTACTACGGATGCGTAGGGTGCCTAATACCTTCCCTTCGCATAACCGACTCCCGAACCCATCCTCTTTGGTCGCGAGACCATGTTCTTTCCTAGGTTTACTTCGAGCGTTTCCTTTCCCTCTTTTGGGATAAATAACGCACGGTGGCGGCTCTGTTGTTTCTTTCTTTTCCCGCCGGTTTTTCGCGTGATGCGACAGCTGGCGACTCCACTGGGGATAAAGAGAAGTTGACCTGTGCTGGTCCATCTTCCCCGAGCGAGTCTCTCCTAGCGCTCTCTAGGTTAGGGCTTTGGTTGCTTTGTGCTGCTTTATTTATTGCATTCATTTGTATATATTTGCATTTACTGTTTGCATTTATTGTTTGCATTAATGTTTGCATTCATTCATATTCATCTGCCGGTTGTCTGTTTGTTGGGATGGGATATTTTGTGAGAAATAAGCCCACTACCCAGGCTTGAATGTACACATAGGTGTTAGAGTGGATAGTCATGAGGCTTGCATGGCATGTTGCTATGATAAGTCGTTCATGAGACCCACATTCCAGACGAGGTTTCTGTTGGATATATTTTGTCCTATGGGTGTTCCATAACGACAGATATTCCTTTAGAAATCGTCGACTCTGGTGACCATTTCCCGAGAACTCAGTCGAGGCCTCTCCTCCGAGACGTGATTATGTTAGCTCTGGTGGGCGCATTCTCGCTGCTCAATCCGAGGACCCCGAGACTGGGAACTTGCTCTAGGATATCCTGTTGAGGGGAGTCAGCAGAGGTCTTTTATCCCGTAATAATGCCAAACCTTCAGTGGTAAACGTATTATTCTCGACTGAAGGGCTGAAGCTGACAAACTTCTGTTCTTAGAACCTACCAGTGAGGGGAGGGTTTGATCTCTACAGATACAGTTTCTGCCAGTAATGCCGTGTTGATGATCTTGAGTCGGATTTATGGATCGTTATTTCTGGACGTCGGAGGTTTGACCCTGGTATTGATCGGAGGGTTCCGTTTATTTCGGATCCCTGGGCTGAATTTGAGGGTACTCGCTCAGATAGTGTTTTGGCTCCTCAGAATGGGTTCAGATGCCAGTTGATCAGATTGACTTTGGGTTTCAGATGGTTGTGATCAGAGTTCAAGCCGAAGCTTTGACCCTGTGCCTTGAGACGCACAACCTGACCAGTCATGTTCACATCATTTGCATCATAGCATATTTATTTTCAAAAAAATAATAATGCATGAAAAAGTTAACTTGCATGCGCATATCCTTTTCAGGATTATTCATGATAAAATAGCATTCGCATCATACGCATATCATGTACATATCATCCTTGCATTACAGACATGTTTGGGGACGTGACTTCTCACTTTGGGTTTTAACTGAGACAGGATTGTTGATCACCGTCCGCACCGCTACTCAACCAGATTGAATTAACAGAAGATTATGGATCAGGTTCAGACGGAGTTGGCTGAGATGAGGGCAAACATGGCCCAGTTTATGACAATGATGCAAGGAGTTGTTCAGGGGCAAGAGGAGCTGCGTGCCTTAGCCCAGAGACTGGAAGCCGTGATTCCACCAGTCCACCGTGCTCCACCAGTGGATGTACCCGTTCATGAGAATGTTGCTGTCAATATTCCCGTCAATGATTATGCCGAGGGTGATGAATTGAAGGGGATCAGAATCAGTAAACGGCCTCTTGCTGCAGAGACTGTTAATGTCAGAGCAACCCTCGCTCCGGTTCGCCATCCTGGCTCTTCAAGTTCTTCCGGTTCTAAGAAGCCATCCTCTGGGGCACCCAAAAGGGGAGAAAGTGAAACAAATGTTGTGCACCGTCAGAGGAGCGCAAACAGAGGACAGTATCGTCAGGCTGCTGCTATGACTATTCCAGCCACTCAAACTCAACAACAGCAGAGAAGGCCAACTCAGCAATATCAGCATCAACAACATCGTCCTCAGCAGCAGGCTTACCAGCCTCCCATTGACAATCAAGCTGGTACAAGTAATGAGAGGAAGAAGATCATTTTTGATCCAATCCCCACGTCCTACGCCGAACTGTATCCCTCTCTGTTAGAGCGGAACTTGATTACTCCTAGAGACCCGCCGCCCATACCCGTCAACCCTCGGTGGTGGTATAGGCCTGAACAACATTGTGTGTATCACTCGGGTGCTCCTGGTCATGATGTGGACAGTTGTTTCCAGCTGAAGATGAAGGTTCAAGACCTTGTGAGGTCGGTTATTCTGATTTTGGAGGACTTAGGTCCCAATGCTAATCAAGTTTGAAGACAACAAGTCCCGGGCTGGCGCCGACTTTTCTTCAGAAGGGTTGTTCAGAAAAGCAGAAGCTGCTGATGCAAGAAATACTGACAGTTGTCGTCCCCGATGGGATCTATCACGATTGGGTCACTGTGGGCTTTCCTACCGTTGTTCATAAGTCTTTGTAATAATCACTTTGTTTAAAAACCCTTCTCCCATGCCAAAAGGAGAAGTGATGGCATTGTTGGCAACATTTTGTGCAATGATATTTTCATTCAAATAAATTCATGTTAAACATTTGTTTTTCCATTTGTTTTCCCTTTTCGCTTTTTGCATGAAATTGGTGATCACAAAAAACCTTTAAAAACAAGAATAAAAACAATCTTTTCATCTGCATAACGATTGTCTTGTTTGTTTTTCAAAGAGCTTTTCATATCAAAATCTTTATGCAGGTTGTTTCTCAAACCCATTGAACATAATGATCGGACGTCATCTCCCAATTTTGAATTCCCTGTATTCGAAGCGGACGAAGATGATGTTGAAGGGATTCCTGACGAGATTTCCCGACTTCTTGAGCAAGAAAAGAAGATCACTCAGCTGCATCTCGAGAATCAGCAGAACAGCCAACTGGGGCATTATAAAAAAAAAAGAGAAAAAAAAAAAGAGAAAGAGGAGGGTGCAAAATCCAAGAAAAAAAAAATCAATCAAAAGAAATCAAAAGAAATCAAAAGCAAAATCAAAAGAAAAAAAAAAAAAAAAAGCACCCTCAAAGTCCCAAGTTGACTGATGCTGAATTCGATCAGAACGAAAAGATCAACTGCCATGTGTCATGGTCAAGTTATATCAGCAGAGAGTGATGAAAACATTCGATAAGAAGATCAAGCCTCGTGTGTTCCGAGGGACCTTGTGCTCAAGAAAGTCTTGTCTTACGTGCCCGATTCCAGGGGCAAGTGAACCCCCAAGCTATGAATGTCCACATATGGACAAGAGAGCCTCTTCAGGCAATGTCTCGACACTTACAACAATGGATGGAGAAGTTCACTCGTCCTGTGAATTCCGATGCAGTCAAGAAATACTTCGCCTAAAAACAAAAAAAAGCAAAAGCTCGATAAGTCGAACACCCCAAAGGGCGACTTAGGCAAAAAGGAGCGTCTCGGTGGATTGAAAACCCGAAAGGGCGATCCAGGCAAAAGTTAGAGACATTGAAAAAAAAAAGAGAATTCGCATCCCGCTAGATTGAACACCTCACACTGGGGCAATCTAGGCAAAAATTAGGGATTTGGCAAGTAACTGCATCTTGACAAGACTGTGCCGTACATCTGTCATCCGTCAGGGATTCTCGATTCGTCGTCGACTGAAGCTTTGAATACATCGAAAATTCAGAATGGTAGAGGAAAGGTCATTATGTTCAATGTAGCCCTCTCCAATATATATCACCGGTTTCAAACTTGTACAAATCTATGGAGTCTCGCCCTTTGCAGACTACCATTCCATTACATCTATTTGAGCTTTTACCCAATTATTTGCACTCTTATTTGTTTCAACTCAACAAACGTTTTGCATGTTTTAATTGATAAAGTATCATTGTTTTCAAAATAAACAAATTTTTCAAAAATTGTTCTTAAACAAAGTGAACGTTCACGATGATGGAAGGATACTTAGGAGACCCGCAGTGCTCTCCCGGGGGTGGTATGATTACCAACAGGTAAGACAATTGTTCGTATCTCGAGCATGGCTGTATCCTTGTCCTGCAGAACCTCGTATGGTCTCTCCTCAGTGAATTTGCCCGACGCAGTGTTGTTTGAAGTTGTTCATCTTCATGTTCCCGGCAGTACAGATTCTTCCTCCAAATCCCTGTTAGCACCTATTGTGGGGCATCCCCAGTAGAGTGCTGTTTGAGCCCTATCGTGGGGCATCCCCAGCAAGTTTGCTGTTTCGGACATTATTGTGGGGCAGCTCCCCTAGCAGAGTGTTTACTGAAGACTTCAACTTTCGCCTCTCCAGCAGAGCAGTCTTCATCTCTCCCCCAACGTGGGTGTTTTTCTTTGAAGATTCAGTATTTGGTAGATCAACATCCCAGTACTCCATCATGCCCTCAGATGGATCCCCCAGCGGAGTTGTTGGCATGATGAGCCTTATCAATGCTTTTGTATTTCTCATCAGAGATCTGGTTGCTTCTCGGTATCTCAGATTTTCATCACGAGTTGTTGTGGCGCATACGCCTGTATGTTGAACTCTGTTCTCCGGTTGTGACCGACGATCCCTCCGGAAGTCTCTCGTGGCTCTTCCTCCCCTGCAGGATGAGGACTTTGGTTTTCTCTCCGGATGGTTGATTCCCGGACCTGTGTGTTGAGCATGTCTGTTTGTCAGCATTCATCATACATTTTAGGTAGACTGCATACATGCATAATCATAGCATTTGGATACTCATGTTGCAGCTGTTGCCGGGTATCTGTTGATTGTTACCTCCTGCTATTTGGTAATACAAATCTCTCCAGTAGATTTCCCTTAAGCAGATATGGGTGTGTCTGATCCCTCCATGTAGAGCCAACCCCTTAAGCAGAAAGTGTCTATCCTTTCCTGCCATTTCCCCACTGAGATACATCCTCGTGGATGACGGTTGCTCCCGTTCCCTCCCTACACGGGATGGTTTGTCCCTATTGAGTTTCTTTCCTCATTAGGATGAGTTTTGTTTCAGTCTGCCTTTTTGGATCGATCCTGAATTGGCTTCCTATTGGCTGTCTCTTATGTTTCCCTGGGGCATAAATGAATAGTTGCTCACTAGTCGGCACTCATTCATCTTATCCTCAGCGGAATTTGTTGGCTTCTACCTACGAACCGGTAGCAGTAAGTCCTTTCTTTACGGTCTTCTACCCACCACCCGGTAGTTGTAAATCCTTTTTTCTCACTCTGTCTCTCAGTAGATCGTTTGTTGGCTTCTACCTACAAACCGGTAGTTGTAAGTCCTATCTTGGTGGTTTTCTACCCACTAGCAGGTAGTTGTAAAATCCCACATTCTCCCCTTGGTGGAGTTAACCCTGTGTGCTCATCCCGATGATGACTGGTTACTTTTGTTGGCCTCTGCCTACAAACCGGTAGTTGTAAGTCCTATCTTTGTGGTTTTCTACCCACTAGATGGTAGTTGTAAAATCCCACATTCCTCCCCTTGTTGGAGTTAACCCTTTGTGCTCATCCCGATGATGACTGGTTACTTTTCCGTGGTTTTCTGCCTACAAACCGGTAGATGTAATCCCCTCTTTGCAGTTATCAGTATCCGGTCTGTGATATTGATATGTTTTTCCCCTCTGGATACTTGCCTTGATCAAGCAGTATTGTCCCCATTGGGTCTTCCCCTGCCTTTGGGTATTTGCTCCGAGTTAGCAACTTTATCCTCTCTTGATTGGTCATCTTTTGCATACCTAGTCCTGGTACCCTGATGCCTTTCTTGTCGGTTGATTTATCCATTTAACAACCTACAACCCGGTTATGGACAATCTTCCATGCGAGTGTATTATCTACGTTTTGACGGCTATAGATAATATATCTCATGCACTCTTTGGTCAATCTTTCGATTGTTATCTCCAGCAGAGTAAGATTCGTATTCCTTGTGGAATCGAATGTTCATCCTCTAACAAGACTGCTTTTTTAGCCCTCTTCAGGATGTTGAGTGTTTTGGAACACAAACCAATTCACGCTTTGGTCGGTCACCCGTTTCATACCTACAACCCGGTATCCTTGGTGTTCCTTCCTGTTTGCTCGCTGTCGTGACCTTGATCCCCAGTGAGACCCCCTGCAAGTGTTCAGCCTTGCCCTGTCATCTTGTGGATGTCAGTATCCCGTCAGCACCCGCGTGTGTTGTTTCTTTGGTGTCGGTAAACACCATCTTTCGGTGATTTCCAGTCATGCGTAAGTGTCTGGTCTTCTTTGGTGTCGGTAAACACCATCCTTCGGTGATTTCCAGTCATGCGTAAGTGTCTGGTCTTCTTTGGTGTCGGTAAACACCATCTTTCGGTGATTTCCAGTCATGCGTAAGTGTCTGGTCTTCTTTGGTGTCGGTAAACACCATCCTTCGGTGATTTCTAGTCATGCGTAAGTGTCTGGTCTTCTTTGGTGTCGGTAAACACCATCTTTCGGTGATTTCCAGTCATGCGTAAGTGTCTGGTCTTCTTTGGTGTCGGTAAACACCATCCTTCGGTGATTTCCAGTCATGCGTAAGTGTCTGGTTTTCTTTTGATGTCGATAAACGTGAGTCTACCTTTTGTCCTATGACGTCTGGTTGAAGTTTTCCTCCTCTCAGTTGGTGTCGATAAACGTGAGTCTCCCTTTCGTCCTATGACGGCTGGCTGAGTTTTCCTCCTCTCCGTTGGTGTCGATAAACGTGAGTCTCCCTTTCGTCCTATGACGTCTGGTTGAAGTTTTCCTCCTCTCCGTTGGTGTCGATAAACGTGAGTCTACCTTTCGTCCTATGACGTCTGGTTGAAGTTTTCCTCCTCTCCGTTGGTGTCGATAAACGTGAGTCTACCTTTCGTCCTATGACGTCTGGTTGAAGTTTTCCTCCTCTCCGTTGGTGTCGATAAACGTGAGTCTCCCTTTCGTCCTATGACGGCTGGCTGAGTTTTCCTCCTCTCCGTTGGTGTCGATAAACGTGAGTCTCCCTTTCGTCCTATGACGTCTGGTTGAAGTTTTCCTCCTCTCCGTTGGTGTCGATAAACGTGAGTCTACCTTTCGTCCTATGACGTCTGGTTGAAGTTTTCCTCCTCTCCGTTGGTGTCGATAAACGTGAGTCTCCCTTTCGTCCTATGACGGCTGGCTGAGTTTTCCTCCTCTCCGTTGGTGTCGATAAACGTGAGTCTTCCTATTCGTCCTATGACGTCTAGTTGTACCTGTCCCCTTGTGGATTTACCTCTCCTAGTTGTCCGTTGGCATCTAGTTGTGATTTCTTTTCCCATTCATCGTCGTTGCGGTGTCTGGATGTGGTTATACCCGTTGAAAAAAAAACAAAAATACCCAGTAATAAAAATCAAATCCCAGTGGACGTTTCCATTGGTGGATTCCAGTCGGTGCAAATTTCTACGGTTCTTTAGTATTCAATCCCTGTTTACCCTGAAAGTCTGACAGCCATTGCTATCATCCATTCGGGTTCCCAGCTGATTGAATAGGGGCAGCTGTAGCACCTCAAATTTGCACCTATCATTGTACATACCATTTCATATTAGGTCATAGCATAACATGATCCACTGCATAGCATTGCATTGTCCCCAGTTGCCTCAAGTGCAAGCAAATCAAGAATTAGGTCAAACTGATCAGGAGATCAGTCCACCAAGCAAGCAAAGGTGTTTCTCAAGGAGCAAAGGCCCTAGGGTTTGTCCAACAAGTTCACATGACTTGGAGGTCCATTTGAAGTGTTTAAGTCAAGGGTTGGATGTTTAGAAGCCATCAGTTCATGCACAGTCAGTCAGAAACCCTAGAAAGTCAAAGTTGGTCAACTGTGGTTGATTTTATGGTTTTGATGGATGGAAATGGTTTGAGAGAGTTTATTCATGTCCCAATAGGCCTCATATATCATGGCAATCAATATCATTGAAGAATTTGAAGCCAATCAGAAAATTTCCAAAAATAGAAACTGGACCTGTAATTTTAACTGCCAAAAATGGAAACTTCTTGATCCTCAACTTGCACCATGATACAAGCTTCAAATGAATTTTTGCCCAACATGAAAGTTGAAGATCTTGTTCTCCCATTTTCAAAAAGTCCAAGAACACCAAAATCCCATGAATGGTTTGCAAGATATGGTCAAATCATTTTCACAAAATCTTGAACTTCAAAAGGCCATATCTCATGATTCCTTTGGCCAAATTTGGTGGGGTTTTTTCCTAAAAACCACATTTTTCCTCCTCTTTCCAAAAAATATAAACATCATGTACCAAAACTTTGCCAATCAAAATGGCATTTTTTGACTTGTTCCATTTAAATTCAAGTTTGACTCAAGTTTGACTTTTTGAATTAAGCCTTTTCAGCATAATTGGACAATTGGGATTCATTTTAAATGTCATTTGCAAGATGTTCCAAGCCCAAATTCAAGCTGCTTGCTGTCATACCACCTCCATTTGCCTTTGTTGTCAAATTAGCAAATAATGCATTTTGGTCCTTTTAAGCAAAACAAGTTCAGCACTCCATTAGAAGACTTAAAACAGATGATACAAGGGTCATTTGCAGCATGACTAAGGCCCAATTCGTGCAGCCTTCACACCTCCACTTCCATATTTTCAAAACTTAGCAAATGTGCAATTGGTTCTTTTGAGTTAAGCAAGCTTAAGCATTTTGATTAGCATTGTTAAACAGACAATATAAAGGTCATTTTCTGTCCATTCCAAACCCTAGTAGCAGCCTTCATACACAGAAAATCTCATGCTCCCTCATTTGGCATTGTGACACTTTTGCATTTTTCTGCAAAAATTCCCCAAAACACCACGAACCACCTACATTGTTTCTTCACTTGGACATCATTTGGAAGGGTTTTCGAGCACCAAACCTCAACTGTGCTGTAGCATATCGACTGTTTTCTTCAGGGACCCTTCAATGGCAGATCATGATTTGGTTATTTCTAAGCATCACTGAGCTCAAAGCTTTCAAGCATCAATCTTATAGAAGCATAATACACATCTGTTCAAGCTCATACAAGCAAAAGGTTGCTGAATCTTCACTGCTCATCATTTTGGTCAGTTTTTCGATTTGCTCTTTTTGCTAAGCTATGCCATGTTTAATGAAGGTCTTTGAATGCTCATTCCAATGAACCTTAAACCATTGAAAATGATTGACTGAGTTAGGAGAAATCTGGCTTTGAATTTCTATGCTCAAACTTATTTCCATTGATTTCTCTTTTGTGAGTTTGTTCTAATGATTTTGCTTGCCGGATATGTGATGCTTATTGTTGATAGATTCGATAGCCATGCTTGATTTTAGTTTCTGGGAATTTTGCTCATGGTCGATTTTGCATGGTGATGATGATACCCTGTGTTATAAATCCTAGCTCTATCCAGAAATTCATGTGATATGCGTTCAGTTTACTGTGGTTAAATGTTGCATGAACCTACTGTGCCAATGCCATGCTGTTTATGTGTTGTTGTTGGATTTCGTTTTTGATTGATTGCATGAAGATGTATGATACATGCTGCTGCTGCATAAACCCTAAGTTTCTTTTTTTAAACCCAGAAAAATGAATGGTGATTGGCTGCTGTTGTTTGTGTTACTGTTCCATTGGCCATCAGCCAATTAAAACATTTCCTGGTCGCCCCTTTGACGCTGTCGTTTTGATAAGTGGCATGCTGAATTACAGAAATGCCACGCTGACTTCCTTTGACTCACTTAAATTATGTTATGTGTTCATGTTTGCTTCCATTTGTTCATTCAACTTACAAAATCCATTTCTCATCCAATTCAACTCCAAAAATTATGGGATTTTTTGCATTGTGACCTGTTGGATGTCTAGTATTTTACCATGATTTTTAATAATTTTTCTGATCATTGGATTTTAAATAGCTCTAGGGTTTGTGAAATGTGACCAAAAATGATACATGTTGCCAAAACAATTGTGAAATAGTCATGTTGCATCCTTTCGAGCTGAAATTTTTTGTGGTAAAACTAGACTCATTTACCTTTGTTTCCATGTAAAGTTTGTGCATTTATCATATGTGGTGTGTGAGCTTTGAATTTTTAAACTAGGGTGTGACAATTGGTGTCACACCAATGATATGCAATTTCTTGATTTTCAATGGCATGCTTCCTTACATCCAAATGACCCCAAATTTTGCATGATCCCTCTCTTCTATGTCTAGTTGATGTGTGATTTTTCCTGGATTTAATTGTGCTGTTTTCCATTTATTTGAGATTTTTCTTCCCTGCCTAGTCAATGGTTGACTTTATGTGACACATGTTGCCAAATCCTTTGGGAAATTCTCATACCATATTATATGATCATGAAATTTTGCACATGCATACTAGACATCTTGAGCTTTGCATTGGTGTTAATCCCATCCATTTCTCATCTGTTTTCATTTTGTTATGATTTTTTGAAGTTGACTCATGTATGTTTGACTTCTTTGTGCACACTTGAAAATGTGTTGACTTCTTGATTTTATTTGACCATCTTCCCATGATCCAATTGAGCTGAAATTTCATATGCATGCTATGTTATGGATTGTGTTTGAGTATGAATTATCTCATAATTTTTGGAATTGATTATGTTTGCTTTTGAGCTTGGTCTTGCTGTTGACCTATTTGTGCTTCCTCTTGCCATGCTTTGACTTCTTTGGTCTATAAAATGATGATGATGCATGATATGAACATGAATCCAATTATGTTTGCTTCCTAAATGTTTGAACTTGATTATGGTTGACTTTCCTTTGCTGTTTTGACTTTTTTATTTGTCTTTGACCCTAGGCTTGTCCTAGGGGTCTCCTGGCTTATGTTTGAGTTCATTGTTTCAGGTTAAGCATCAATGCTTCAAAGATCATACAAATATGATTGAGTTTGATTACATATCATATGCTAACCCTTGTTTTGTAGGTTTGACTCATGTGTTTGAGTCTTGCGCTTTGCACAATTGATCATCTGTTTTGTCTGTGGATTCATTTCCTTTTGCTTTGACTTGTGAAATGTTTACTGATTAGTTTGACTCTTTCAGGTACACTTAGTTGCTTAAGTTCTCTGAACTTGCTTTGCTTTGCTTTTTAGCAACTTGCTTGAGGTATAATCTCTTTTACTTCATGTAGTCTGGAGACCCGGCCTGTTATTTGGCCGGGCAAACTGTCTGAAGTCCTCCTTAAGAGGCAATGTTTGTGTATGTTTAAATCTTGTCCTTGTACAGAGTCAAAGCCCTCCTAAGTGAAGAGGCAATTGGCAGAACCCAAGGGATAAGCAACCTATCCCCTGCTATTCAGTGTGTCTTCTGTCTTGCTCACACCACTGTGTTGATGCATTACAGATAAAAACCCAAGATCTTGTGCAATTGCACAGTTGAGTCAGTATCAAATGTGTAGAAGGGTTCCCACTTTCTAAACCCACACATTCTTGTCAAATGCTCTCCCTGGCCAGGGATAGAAGCAATGAGGCACACCCCTCATCTCCTTTCATCTGCTTCACCTTAGCCCCTCAATGGCAAGGTTAAGAGCACACTTCACCCCATTCCAGAGGTTTGTTTGTTGAGGTTGATATGACCCCTCAACTAAAACCTAACCCTTGTGTGAGCCTCTTGTGTGTATATAGTGTGTGCTATTTGTGATTATGATTGCTTTGCTTCTTAGGCTAGCTGAGGCTTGCCTCCTGTGCAAGTTAGGTTTAGTTTAGACTAATCCTTGTTTGCTTTCGCCCTCGTTGCGATCCTTTCTCTCGCCCTCGTTGCGATCGAGCCTTATCCTTTCTCTCGCCCTCGTTGCGATCGAGCCTTTTCCTTTCTCTCGCCCTCGTTGCGATCGAGCCTTTCCCTTTCTCTCGCCCTCGTTGCGATCGAGACCTTCTTCCCTCCGTAGCCGAACTACGGCAACTCTGATTCTCACGTTCAGGTGAGATACGTAGGCACGAGACGCGATGTCTTGCCGAGTTTGACTAACCACTAACACTAACTCTTTTCTCTCACCCCTGTGTGATTGAGATCTCTCCTTTCTCTCGCCCTCGTTGCGATTGAGACCTCCCCTTTCTCTTGCCCTAGTTGCAATCGAGACCCTTGCTTCCTGTGCAAGCCTTGTCTAGGATAGGTTGGCCCTTGTGCCATTTAGCTAGAAACCTTAACTTAGGGTTGACTTTGCATGACAACATCTAGGCTCGAGTCGTAGTCTCCCTAGTGTTGTGTCTCCCTCTGTTATCTGGTTAGGCTAGATCCTTGTCCCTGCGTAGGGGAACTACATCGCCCTGATCTTCATACCAGATGAAGTATGTAGGCAGGAGATTGAGCTGATCTCTCCGGGCGCCCTTTTTCTTTTTTGTGCGTGTTTGGCAACTATTAGGCTCGAGCTCTAGTCTCCCTTTTAGTTTGTTTGTTCGCCCTTTTTTTTTTTTTCACCCCTTTGTGTCTTAACCATCCTTGTGTGTGTTCTGGTTGGAGTCCGACATAAGTCCAGCGATTGGCAGTTGGTTTCCTGTGTGTGTTTAGGTTCGGATGCTGACATAAGTCCAGCGATTGGCAGTCGGGCTCCACGTTTGCCTTTGTCTTGTTTTGTTTGTGTGCGTGTCAGCCGAGCTACGAATGCTCTGATTCTTCTCTCGTCCGAGAAGATACGTATGCATAGGATGCGACATCCTAGCGAGCATGTGTCGTTTCCCCGGTCCGAACTACTTCGACTCTGATGTCTATGCCTGATAGACTAAGTAGGCCCAGGATGCGACATCCTGCCGAGTCAGTTTCAGTCAGTCTCTTTTGTCTCTTTCAGCCAGTGTGTGTGTGTTTGAGCAGTGTTTAGCAACCAATTTTCCTTCCTTCTGTGCGTGGATCCCGTAGAGTACTACGGATGCGTAGGGTGCCTAATACCTTCCCTTCGCATAACCGACTCCCGAACCCATCCTCTTTGGTCGCGAGACCATGTTCTTTCCTAGGTTTACTTCGAGCGTTTCCTTTCCCTCTTTTGGGATAAATAACGCACGGTGGCGGCTCTGTTGTTTCTTTCTTTTCCCGCCGGTTTTTCGCGTGATGCGACAGAGGGCTATGACGACTCTCTTTCATGACATGATGCACAAAGAGATTGAAGTGTACGTGGATGATATGATTGCGAAGTCTCAGACAGAAGAGGAGCACTTGGTAAACCTGCAGAAGTTGTTTGAAAGACTGAGAAAGTTCAAACTGAGGCTGAATCCAAACAAGTGTACGTTTGGGGTGAGATCCGGAAAGCTGTTAGGTTTCATTGTCAGCGAGAAGGGAATTGAGGTTGATCCAGCGAAAGTAAAAGCTATTCAAGAAATGCATGAACCAAGAACGGAAAAGCAGGTTCGTGGGTTTTTAGGGAGGTTGAACTACATTGCACGGTTCGTATCTCACCTAACTGCCACGTGCGAACCGATATTCAAATTGCTAAGAAAAGATCAAGCAATCAGGTGGAACAATGACTGTCAGAAAGCTTTTGATAAGATAAAAGAATATTTGCAGAAACCTCCAATTCTTATACCTCCAGTTCCTGGGAGGCCTCTGATAATGTACCTTTCAGTGACTGAGAATTTGATGGGGTGTGTATTGGGACAGCATGACGAGTATGGTCGAAAAGAGCATGCAATATACTACCTTAGCAAAAAGTTTACCGACTGTGAAACAAGATATTCACTGCTTGAGAAAACTTGTTGTGCTTTGGCATGGGCTGCTCGCCGACTGAGACAGTATATGCTGAACCATACTACCTTATTGATTTCTAAGATGGACCCGGTAAAGTACATCTTTGAGAAGCCGACTCTCACCGGACGAGTGGCTCGCTGGAAGATGATTATAACAGAGTATGACATCCAGTACACGTCGCAAAAGGCCATCAAGGGAAGTATTCTGTCTGATTACCTTGCTGAGCAACCGATTGAGGATTATCAGCCGATGATGTTTGAATTCCCCGATGAAGACATCATATACTTAAAGATGAAAGATTGTGAAGAGCCTCTTGTCGAGGAAGGACCGGATCCCGATGACAAGTGGACACTGATGTTTGATAGGGCGGTTAATGTGAATGGGAACGGTGTTGGGGAAGTACTTATCAATCCTAAAGGTGCACACTTACCTTTTTCTGCCAGGTTGACTTTTGAAGTAACCAACAACGAAGCTGAGTACGAGGCATGTATCATGGGGATTGAAGAAGCCATTGATCTAAGGGTCAAAACTCTAGACATCTATGGAGATTCCGCTCTGGTGATTAACCAAGTCAACGGAGATTGGAATACCCATCAGCCGCATTTGATTCCTTATAGAGATTACACCAGAAGGATCCTGACTTTCTTCAGGACAGTGAAGTTGTATCATGTACCCCGAGATGAAAATCAGATGGTTGATGCCTTAGCCACATTGTCTTCCATGATTAAAGTCCATTGGCATAATCACGTGCCACACATTGCTAGGAATCGACTCGAGAGGCCTGCGTATGTGTTTGCAGCCGAGTCTGTTGTCGATGAGAAACCGTGGTTCTATGACATTAAGAATTTCCTCAAAAGCCAGGAGTATCCTGAAGGAGCGTCAAAGAATGACAAGAAGACCTTGAGAATGCTAGCTGGAAGCTTTTATTTGAATCAGGATGATGTGTTGTACAAGAGGAACTTTGACATGGTTCTGCTCAGATGCGTGGATAGACACGAAGCAGACATGTTAATGCAGGAAGTACACGAAGGGTCTTTCGGTACCCACGCTGGTGGTCATGCAATGTCCAAAAAGTTGTTAAGAGCCGGTTATTACTGGATAACCATGGAATCCGATTGTTTCAAATACGCTCGGAAGTGCCATAAATGTCAGATCTATGCAGATAAAATGCATGTACCACCAAACCCTCTGAATGTCATGAACTCTCCTTGGCCGTTCGCAATGTGGGGCATCGATATGATTGGGAAGATCGAACCTACTGCTTCTAATGGACATCGCTTCATCCTGTTTGTGATTGATTACTTCACCAAGTGGGTGGAAGCAGCTTCCTATGCCAATGTTACCAAGCAAGTGGTTGCCCGATTCATTAAGAAGGAGATTATCTGTCGTTATGGGGTTCCTGAGAGAATCATCACTGATAATGGTTCGAATCTCAATAACAAGATGATGAAAGAGCTCTGCAAAGATTTCAAGATCGAACATCACAATTCTTCTCCTTACACACCAAAGATGAATGGTGTTGTAGAGGCGGCAAACAAGAACATCAAGAAGATTGTGCAAAAGATGGTGGTAACGTACAAGGATTGGCATGAGATGTTGCTTTTCGCCTTGCATGGGTATCGTACCTCAGTACGTACGTCGACCGGGGCAACCCCTTACTCCCTTGTGTATGGTATGGAAGCAGTCCTACCTGTTGAAGTGGAGATTCCTTCTCTAAGAGTCCTGTTGGATGTCAAGCTAGACGAAGCTGAATGGATTCGGACTAGGTTCAATGAGTTGAGCCTTATTGAGGAGAAGCGATTGGCAGCCGTGTGCCATGGGCAACTATATCAGAGAAGGATGAAGAAGGCCTTTGATCAGAAAGTGCATCCTCGAAGCTATCAGACGGGTGATTTGGTTTTGAAGAGGATCCTTCCTCCCAGTACAGATAACAGGGGCAAGTGGACTCCGAATTACGAAGGTCCATATGTTGTTAAAGAGGTTTTCTCTGGTGGAGCCTTGATGCTGACAATTATGGATGGTGAAGATTTTCCGTCCCCTGTTAACTCAGATGTAGTCAAAAAATACTTCGCATAAAGAGACCCGCTGGACGAAAAGAATAAAAGAGTCCAGGAAAAAAAGGGCATCCCGGCGAACCAAGAAAAAAGAAAAAGGTTCGGGCAAAAATTAGGGATAAAGAATGAAAATAATATGTACACCCGGTAAGTCGAAAACCTGAAAAGGCGGCTTAGGCAAAAATGGGTATCCCAGTGGATTGAAAACCTGAAAAGGCGATCCAGGCAAAAGAGGGATTAAAGCGAAGACTACAGTCTGAGTTATCTGTACTTCATCGCGCTTCAGTGTCTACCATCTTGAAGGATATGACCGGTTCAATCATTCTTCTCAAAAAGCAAGGAATTTGGGGGAAATTGAGGATATACGAGTCATAACAGAATTGGAAAATAGTGGATGTCGTGTTCACATTGCCAATAGGATAGTTTATTTCCTTTTTTTGGCGCAATTACCTCTTCCTAGGAATTGCTTCCTGATGTATTTGTTTTTATAGGCCATTTTCAATCAATAAAAGTCGTTATTCAGTCAAATTGCTCTCTTGTTTTATTTTACTGTTTTGTTTGCAAAAACGTCTGAATTTTTGATAAACATTGCATATAAAAAACATGAAGGCTAGACAATGACGTGCAGAAAGATAAAACATTTGAAAATCATTTTGAATGTTGAGTATACTTGGGTGTATTTTGTCCATACAATCCCCTGGGGCATGTATGTCTTGCTGTTTTGCAGGTTACTATCTTTGATTGCTGGCTAAAGCAGATGAGCCACAACTTATTCAAAGGTATTTCAACACTGTCCAGTAGTGTAAGATGTTGGGTCGTCTAAGCAAGTTCGGAACTTGGTTCCCCAGCAAGTCTAAAGATTTTTAGTTCCCCAGCGAGTCTGAAGGTGGCTATTTTCCCAACGGAGGTGTCTGTGGGTAGTTTGTTCCTCAGCAGCAGGCCTGAAGTGTTGAAATCCCCAGCAGGGTTGAGAGTGTTTTTCCCTAGCAGGTCTGAAGATTGTTGTCTCCCCAGCGGGTGTGGGTTGTTTTCCCCAGCGAAGTCCCCAAGCGTACCGGGTTCAGTATAGGTCGTCCCCAGTGAGGATTATCCTCTCCCCAGCAGCAGTGCTATTCCCCAGCATGGTTGAGAGGTTGGTGTTTGCCCAACGAGTGACTCCCCCAGTTGAGTTGGTTTCTCCGCCGTTCCGAGAATGTTAGATCAGCAAGTATCCGCAGCAGGATTGTTGTGTCTCTCCACAGAGTTGGAAGATCGAACCAGAATTGTGTGCTCAGAAAAGTGATCATTTGCTTTCCCAGCAGGAGTTTTCCTCCATTTGCATCTTGCATATAGTAATCATCATTTGCATTTGCATCCTCAAATCGCGTAGCATTTCCATTCGATATGGAGAGTTACGCCATGGAAAACTCAAACATATGCATACATGTGTTAAGCCAGATTGGATCATATCCCCAGCAGAGGTGGACCTTTTTTCAACATCTGTCCGACACATTTGCGGAAGTTGCTCCTGATAGCATTCCGGATTGATAATCCCCAGAGAGGTTTATTTCCTCACCCGTCCGTGAAAGGAAAGCTTGATTCCCCAGTCTAGTCCCCGGCAAGCGTCTGCCTTGTTTTGACATATGTAGATGTCATCCTTACGATGCCGGTGAGTGTCGTGTTGATCCCCGTGTGGGTCCTTTCTTTTGGTGTCAGTAGACATCATCTCTCGATGGTCGATGAACATCGAGTTTCTTCCCATTCATCCGTTGATGTCTGGTCGTGGTTTCTTTCTTCCCATTCATCCGTTGATGTCTGGTCGTGGTTTCTTTCTTCCCATTCATCGAGAGATGTCTGGTCGTGGTTTCTCTCTTCCCATTCATCCGTTGATGTCTGGTCGTGGTTTCTCTTTGCCCATTCATCGGTTGATGTCTGGTCGTGGTTTCTCTTCCCATTCATCCGTTGATGTCTGGTCGTGGTTTTTCTTCCCATTCATCCGTTGATGTCTAGTCGTGGTTTCTCTTCCCATTCATTCGTTGATGTCTGGTCGTGGCTTCTCTCTTCCCATTCATCCGTTGATGTCTGGTCGTGGTTTCTCTTCCCATTCATCCGTTGATGTCTGGTCGTGGCTTAACTCTTCCTATTCATCCGTTGATGTCTGGTCTTGGTTTCTCTTCCCATTCATCTGTTGATGTCTGGTCGTGGTTTCTCTTCCCATTCATCCGTTGATGTCTGGTCGTGGTTTCTCTTCCCATTCATCCGTTGATGTCTGGTCGTGGTTTCTCTTCCCATTCATCGGTAGATGTCTGGTTGTGGTTTCTTTCTTCCCATTCATCCGTTGATGTCTGGTCGTGGTTCCTTTCTTCGATAAATATCAAATCCCCAGTGGAAGCCGCCATTGGTGGATAGCCTCGTTTCTCGATCCATCCCCCTGTAGAGTGCAAATTGTACGGTTCTTTTGGTATTCAATCCCTGTTTACCTTGAAAGTATGATAGCCTTTGCTTTCATCCGTTTGATCACCCTTGTGTGCTCTTGCTTTATCTTGATTAATTGAAACCTTTGCCTTATGATTTGAGTTTGATCCTTTTTAGGACATGTTCCTACTTGATTGAATATGCTTCATGTGGAATATTGGCTGCTGTTTTGACTTTTTGCTTTGCCTTTGACCCTAGTCTTTGCACTAGTGGTTTGTACTCACCTTTTGAGCTTTGTATTTCAGGTTCAAGCAATTAGCTCTAATGATTGATGTGCTCTCATGACTTGAGATGCAAGTTGCATTGATTAACTAACTTTGGTTGTGTTGTAGGTTCATTGGTGATGAACTCACTTGAGTTGTTTACACATAGGACTTGTATTGTGTAGATATTGAGGCACCACTATTGATTGTCTGTTTGATTTGTCTGAATATGATATTGACTTGTTTGACTTTTGTACAGGTACATTAATCGCTTTTAGCTCATTGCTTGAGCTTTGCTTGGCTTGTGGTTGGTATACCACCTAGGTAACCACTCTAACTCCATGTAGTCTGGAAGCCCTGTCGTTTCTTTTGGCAGGCATTTGGCTGAAGTCCTCCTTAAGAGGCAATGACTGTGTTTGTTTATATTTGTGCTAAAGACCTCCTTGTCGAGGCATGTTACTTAAGTCCTCCTAAGTGAAGAGGCAATTGACAGATAGAAGGGATTAGCAGTCAATCCCCTGTTAATCGTTGAGTCGTTCATTATGCTCGCACTACGTGCTGATACTCTTGAACAATAACCCAAGATCTTGTATATAGAGTCAGTCAAGTGGAGTAGGGTCCCTCATTCTGGATCCCCACGTGTTCATTGATTCAAGCTCACCCAGGCCAGGGTTAAGAGCTATGAGGTCTTACCCTCATTACCTTTCATCATCTTCACCCTAACTCTCAATGTTAGTGGTTAAGAGCTTCAGCATACCCCTACAGTTGGCTTGTTTGTCGAGGTTGATATGACCCCTTGACTAAAGCCTCACCCTTGGATGTTTTAGCCCCCTTGTTGGTGTGTTTACTTCATGTTATATGTGTTTGTGTGGTGTGATTGTATCCCCATAGGTTTGCTAGACTTCGTATAGTCTCTCGTTGGCATGTCAATTAAGGTAGCACGGTTCCTTCGTCTAGGACTTCCTTTCTTGCGTGAGCGTTCCTAAAACACAAACAAACTTTGTCTTCTCTTAAGGACACGTTGACTCCTTCTACTACACGTGAGTAAGTCTCCCAAGGTTGAGCATCTGGTAGATTGCGTAGTAGCGTCGTTCACCTAAAAAACACAAAACAAATGGAATAGTTTAGCCGAACTACGGTAACTCTGATTCTCATGTCCAAATGAGATACGTAGGCACGAGATGCGATGTCTTGTCGAGTTTGACTAACGACTAACTTTATCCTTGCTGGTTTTCGCCCTCGTTGCGATTCTTTTCTCTCGCCCTCGTTGCGATCGAGACCTTCCTTTTCTCTTGCCCTAGTTGCAATCGAGACTCTTTTCTTTTTGCACCCTGTTGTGTGTGTTAGGAGTTGGATGTAAGTCCATTTATTGGCAGTCTGTTTCATGTTCGCTTGTTCGGAGTCTGATGTAAGTCCATCTATTGGCATTCGGTTTCCCGTTTGTTTGCGTTTGTTTGTTTGGAGTCGGATGTAAGTCCATTTATTGGCATTCCATTTTCTGTTGTGTGTTTCTTTTGATGTTTCAGCGTCTCGTTTCAGCGTTTTGTTTCGGCGTGCGTTAGCCGAGCTACGAGTGCTCTGATTCTTACTCTGGTTAGAGAAGATACGTATGCATAGGATGAGATATCCTAGCGAGCATATTCCCCATTTCCCCGAACTACATCGACTCTGATGTTTGTGTCTGATAAACTACGTAGGCCCAGGATGCGACATCCTGCCGAGTCCGCTTTCTCCATCTTCTTTCACCTGTGTTTTATTCCAGTGTGCGTGCATTCTTTGAGCAGTTTCTTAGCAACCTTATTCTATTCTTTTGAGCGTGGATCCCGTCGAGTACAACAGATGTGAGGGGTGCTAATACCTTCCCCTTGCGTAATCGACTCCCGTACCTAGAAAATCTCTGGTCGTGAGACCATTCCTTTCCCTTTTCCAGGTTTACTTCGAGCGTTTCCTTTCCCTCCTTTGGGATAAATAATGCACGGTGGCGGCTCTGTGTCTTTTCCTGCCGGTTGTTTTTCGCGTATGCGACAGGAGGAAACAAGTATTTATGTCATTTGTGGATGAGTTCACAAGAATGATGTGGGTAGCACTCATCAAGTTTAAGCATGAGGTATTTGTTAAGTTTGAAAAGGTTAAGGTAAAGGCTGAAAAATAGAGTGGTCAGAAGCTGAAAATTCTCAGAACTGGTGGTGGAGGTGACTACAACTCTACCGAGTTCAAAAGGTTCCGTAAGGAGAATGGAATTGAGCATGAGATTACTGCTACATACACTCCTCATCATAATGGTCTTGTTGAACGAAAAAATAGAACTTTGCTTGATATGACAAGGAGAATGCTGAAGGAGAATAAGTTACCTCACATCTTGTGGGGAGAAGTTATTACCACTATAACATATGTGCTCAACAGGTGTCCAGCCTAGAAGCTGAAGGAATTTGTTTCTTTGGAGAAGTGGACTGGAGATAAGCAAAGTGTAATCCATTTGAAGGTGTTTGGTTCTATTTATTATAAACATGTCCCAGATGCTAAGAAAAGGAAGTTGGATAACAGAAGCAGAGTCAGGTTGCTTGTAGGGTACCACAATTCATGTGCTTATAAACTCTACACTCATATTACTAAAAAAGTTGAATTCAAAAGAGATGTCATTATGAAGGAATCATAAGTGTGGTATTGGAATAAGTCTCAATCCAACTTTGGTGCAGTGTTAACACCTGAGTTAACTTCTGGAGATATTTTTGACTCTGAAGAAGAATCTGCCTCTGAATGAGATTTTGAGTCAGAATTGAAAGATGAGTAAGAGTTTGAAGGTAAATGATATTGAGGAAGACTCCGAAGGTGAATCTGATTCTGATGATGATTCAAACTCTGGTGGTAATCATGCATCTGGTGGTGGTCATACTATTAGAACAAGATTTCATGTCTACAATTCATCTCTAAAGTTTTGATGATAACAAAGGATGAAACAAATTGGTACCCTAACAATTTTATCTAAGTATCCAGGACTCTAACAGAAAAAGGATCAGATAGACAACATCTGACATCATGCAACTCCAGATAGAGAACTTAAAATCAATTGAAGCAGTCGCTCTGACTCTGAAGAAAAGGAAGCTCACAGAGTCTGACGGTAGAAGACTCAGACACTCTAAATCTGAAGATTTTTACACAGCTACTCCGATGATTTGTACTCTGAAGAAGGATCTACAGAAAAACATATCAAGAACTTCTGAAGAAAATTTACTCTCAGCAACTATCTGAAGAATACATGATGAACAAGAAGATATGGTTTCCACGCACTCTGACTCAAGATTAACCTCAAGGCTTAGCTACAAAGTACTCCACTTTTGGTATGAATCCTTATTTGGAAAAGAATAAACACTCTCCAAAACTGTTATGGAATGGACAATGTATTCAATGCCAATTAAAAGTCCATCATTGCTAAGATATTCATTATTGCCTCAGCTAACGGTCTCATGTTCAAAACACTATATAAAGGCGGGATCATCATCATATCGTACACGAAGTACACTTACAAGAATACTGAAACCTCAATTCCATATTCTCATTCATTGTTGTTTAAAATATGTTCACACGAGTTGTTGCTCTAAGTGTGAAATCCTAAAGTTCTCATTATGTTAATACTACTTACCTAGAAGCACTAAAAACTTCACTGTAATTCTAAAATAGTTTTTGAATATTTCCTCAAGTGACTTGTGAGGTTTGTAAACTTGAGAGGGCTAAGAGATCTTTACTCTCTTAGACGTTTTTGTTGTAATCTTTCTAGATTATTGGATTAAGTCCTTGTTGAAGGCGAAATCACCTTGGCCGGGTGGACTGGAGTAGCTTTGAATTTCAAGCGAACCAGGATAAACTTCTATGTTGATTGCTTTATCTTTTGTGTGTGTTTTATTTGAAAAAGTTTTTATTACCTGTGAAAATAATTCAAACCCACATTTCTTGTTTTTCTCCACCTTCAATTGGTATCAGAGCTCCGGCTCTGTTATCGATTTTCAAATCAAACACTTAACAGTGTAGAGAGATCCAGCGTGAGAAAAACACTACGGCTAACACCAATGAAAGAGACAACTACAATGTCAAACCTCCAGTGTTTGATGGAGAAAAGTTTGATTATTGGAAAGACAGAATTGAAAGTTTCTTCCTGGGTTATGACGCTGACCTATGGGATATAGTCACAATTGGCTATTACCACCTGTATCTGATGCTGGTATTGCTATTTTCAGAAATAAAATGACTAATGGTCAGAAGCGTGATTTCAAAAATCACCACAAAGAAAGAACGATACTGTTGAATTCCATATCCCACAATGAATATGAAAATATCACCAATAGGGAAATTGCTAAAGAAATACTTGACTCCCTAAAGATGACCCATGAAGGCAACTCTCAAGTCAAGGAGACAAAGGCTCTGGCTCTAATTCAAAAATATGAAGCATTCAAGATGGAGGACGATGAAGTTGTGGAGGTAATGTTTTCTAGATTTCAAACTTTAATTTCAGGACTCTAGGTTCTGGACAAGGGATACACAACTGTTGATCATGTCAAAAAGATTGTCAGAAGCTTGCCAAAGAAGCGGAGACCTATGGTCACTGCCTTAAAACTATCAAAAGATCTGAAGAACATAAGCCTGGAAGAACTCATCAGCTCCCTCAGAAGTCATGAGATAGAACTAGAGGAAGATGAGCCCCAAAAGAAAAGAAAATTTGTGGCTCTGAAGTCTAGATCTGAGAGACGCAAACCAGAAATGAACAAAGCACTCCAAGCTGAAGAAGAAGACAATGATGACTCTGAAAAGGATGATTCTGATTATGAAGAAGAGATATCCCTCTTAACCAGAAGAGTCAAACAATTGTGGAGAAAAAGAAATAATAACTTCAGAAGACCAAGACATAAGGGAGATCGCTCAGAATCAACTTCCAAAAGAAAACCAAACAAAGAGGTGACATGTTATGAATGTAAAGAACCAGGATATTATAGAAAAAAATGTCCAAAGCTCAAGAAAGACAGATCTAGAAAAGAAGGATTCAAGAAAAATTCCCTTAAAACTAAAAAGGGACTCGTGGCCACCTGGGATGACTCTGAATCCGATGCCTCAGAATCAGACTCTAAAGAAGAACAGGCAAAAGTGGCATTCATGGCTACCACATCTGGAAGCTTGATAACACTGAAACACACTGCATATTTGACTCGGATTGCACACGCTTATTAGGTTTTTATTGTTATTTTCTTGTGTTATGTTTTCCTTTTGTCCTATTTTCAGATATTTTGCCCTACAGGAGCCTTTTGTGAAGAAACGAAGCCAAACGAGCAAGAAATTGAAGTTTTTGTAGAAATTTGTTCACATGGCGTCCAGCATGGCGGCCGCCAAGGAGGGTGTCATGACGTGTAAGTTGTTAACCGGTGGTAACTACCATGTTTCCCATGATCTTTCCATGTTGTACACACGGCGGGCGCCTTGGTGGGGATGGCGGACGCCACCTTTGTTGGCACGACCCCACTAAGGGAAGTTGGAGGACATTTCTGTCTTTCGCTAGCGTTTTAGAACTTCTATAAATAGGCGTTTTCACTTCACGAAAAGGCATCCAACTTAGTTTACAACACTAAACCTAAAGTTCACCATTGTAAAAGCGATAATCCATCACATCGGGGGGTTATCGCACTTGAGTTGTAGTTAGGTTGGAGCACTGTACAAACAATCTTGCCGCCATTTTACTTTCCAGTCAAGTTTTCTTTTCAAGTGTACCAGATTAAAGTCTCTGATTTGGAGCAGGTTTCTTATTCAAGTTATTCACATTTACATTTTATTTTTATTGCATCCTTTACTTTATTTATTTGTCTGTCTCGCTTTTACATACTCGCTTATTTAACTTGCACATTTTATTTACTCGCCCTTTTTAAATATGATTTATTCTGCTATGTTGTTACTTACTTTCATGTTTGGCTAAATCTTTAAAGGTTAGGATGTAAGGATCGTCGTTAAGATGATACTCCATTATTTGTATCTATAGAAGTGCTTTAAGGGCAATTTTGATTTTGACACAAGTTTTCAGTGCTTATTTTGTTCGGTAACTACGAAAGTAGAGCCGAAGTATAGTTGGGTAAGATCGAAAGCCATCAAACTCTTAAAGATAAACTTGGTTAGTTTTAACTAGTCAAAAGTAGCGAAAGTACTTTGTCCGGTTAATTAGGAATTCTTAACACTATTAGAAAACGATTTTGAAACTATTTTCGGACGCGTTTGTAGGTTTAAAATCCAGATCCTTGAGCGAAATTCATGGGTCCCTTTTAAGTTAAACTTTCCAAATCAAAATAACTTTTTAACTAAGTCAAGGATTAAATTTCTTAAAAATAGGTTTACTACTTTAACGCGACAAACACCCTTCATTTGTGACAATGGAGGGTATTAATTAGAGAGTAAACTCGGTTCTGAATACGCGAAAGTGACAATTCATGTTAAATTGATTCTTCTCTAAGTAGAAAATATTGCCCCATAAGTAGATCTATTTAGAAACAATTGGAGTATTTCCTAACTGGTGTGAGTTACATCTGAGCCTGCATTTTATCTGAATTTATTTACTTTGTCATTCTCACTTCAGTATACTTGAACCTACTTATTTGAGTACCTTAGATAAGCACCGTAATAATAGAAATCGATAGATTGACAATTTGTTCTCTGTGGGAACGATAATCTTTTGTATTACTTTGATGTGTTCCCTATACTTGCGGATAGCATATTGCACAACATCCATCAAGTTTTTGGTGCCGTTGTCGGGGACCAATTACGTCAAATTTTCGTACCCTATTATTACACTGTCTAGACTAAGGCCCTATTAGCCGGTAAATGCGAAAAACTCGCATACTGGAAGTTTAGAATATCCAATAGCTGAACCAGAGCGATACGCTCGCGCACGTTGTTTGCTCCAAAGAATTAGGAGAGCAATGGCCGAAGATCATAACCGAAGACCACTTAAGGAATTTGCCCAACCTTCTAACGAAGAACCTAGTTCTAGTATAGTAAAGTCGGCTATTCCTGCTAATAATTTCGAATTAAAACCCTCATTATTACAACTAGTACAACAAAATCAATACGCGGGTCTCACTATATAGAACCCAAATCAACATTTAAAAGTTTTTATCCAACTAGTTGATACATTCAAGACCAACGGTGCTTCACCTGAGTCAATTCGTCTAAGACTATTCCCGTTTTCCCTCAGAGATAGAGCACGGTCTTGGTTATATTCCCTTCCGGATAACTCAATAACTACTTGGGAAGACCTCAGGAGAGTGTTCCTTGCAAGATATTTTCCCCTAAGTAAAATCGCTGTCCTTCGAAACCAAATAACCCGATTCACTCAAAATCAGGGTGAGTCACTTTTTGAAGCTTGGGAAAGATATAAATAACTACTAAGAGCTTGTCCATACCATGGCCTAGAACAATGGCTGATTATTCACACCTTCTATCATGAACTTCACTATAACACAAAGATGTCCATCGAAGCTGCCGTCAGTGGTGCTCTGATAAACAAACCTTACCCCGACGCTTGCGCTCTCATTGGAGATATGGCACAAAACCATTACCAATGGGAGTCGGAACGAGCATCAGTGGAGAAAAGGGAAACCAAAGGAGGAATACATGAGGTTAATTTTATGGACATGATGAAAGCTAAAATGGACACTTTAGCCCTGAAGGTCGAACACATGTCTGCAAATCCTACAGCCGCAGTAGTTGTAGATTGTGAAATTTGTGGAACCAAAGGACATATTGCACCAGAATGCAATCTATTAACTGAATCAAACTCAGACCAGGTCAATTATGCTCAAGGAAACCCATTTTCAAACACTTACAACCCGGAATGGAGGAATCATCCAAACTTCTCTTATAAAAATAATAACCCTATTCAAAACTCTACCCCTCAAAGACCACCAGATTTTCAAGCTCAAAGACAAATCCAACCTATGCAAGTCGTTCATCAAAAGCCGAACCTAGAGAAAATCATGGAAAGTTTCATTTCGGCCCAGACTCAGCAAAACAAAGAGTTCCTAAACCAAGATATTCACATAAATGAACTTATCACACAACTAGGAACTAAGGTTGATTCGATGATCACTCACAATAAGATGCTTAAAACCTAAATATCACAAATAGCACAATAACAAGCCCCCCAGGCCACACCTGGAGGGCAATTTCCTGGACAACCTCAACCAAACCCCCGAGGGCAAGCTAATGTTGTTACCCTACAAAGTGGGACCACCTATGACGAACCTGTAAAACCAGTCGCGAGTGAACAAAAGGCTTCTAAGAAAAACGTTGTGTCTATAGATGAAGTAGAGGAAGTAGATAGACAAAAAGACCAGAAAGTGAAGGATAAGGAAGAAGATAAAGATAAAGTTTATGTTCCATCCTCTCCTTATAAACCACCAATTCCATTTCCGCAAAGACTTAAACAGACAAAAATTGATAACCAATATAAAAAGTTTATAAAAGTGATCGAGAAACTCCACGTAGAAATCCCTTTCACCGAAGCCATCACCCAGATACCATCTTATGCTAAATTCCTTAAGGACATCTTGACCAACAAACGTAGACTGGATAATCCCAAACCTTTAGAATGCAACTCCATTTCTGAGAACAAACTTGCTAAGAATGAGAAAGATCCCGGGAGCTTTTCCATACCTTGTATTTAAAGGAATCATGTTATAGGCAAAGTGTTCCTAGACTTGGGAGCAAGCGTAATCCGGATGCCTTTAGCAGTTTGTAGAAGGCTAAACCTAGGAGAATTACAATCGACTAAGATGTCTATTCAATTAGCCAATGGATCTGTGAAATATCCAATAGGCATATTAGAAGACATTCCAGTTAGAATCGGATAACTTTATACCCCAACAAATTCCGTGGTAATGGACATTAAAGAAGACGACGAAATCCCGATCCTCCTTGATAGACCCTTCTTATCAACTGCGGGAGCCATAATAGATGTTAAAAGAGGAAAAGTAACTTTCGATATGGGTGATGAAAAGATAGAATTTATACTTTCCAAATTCCTAATGGCACCAGTCATAGAAGACTCTTGTTATGCCATCGATATCATTGATGAATGCATAAGGGAGCTAGATCAAGAAAGACCTACTGAGACAATGAAATATTCCTCGACTTCCATAAGAGAAGACGACGGATTTAGACTGGAGCCTCACATGGATGACAACCTTTATGAATGCTTAGCACTTACCCTGAACCATATGCCATGTCCTAAGAAACCATCTATAAATCTTAAGGAACTACCCAAGAATCTAAGATATGAGTTTTTAGATCAAGAACTAAATCACCCAGTTATAGTAACCGCCACCTTGAATAGAGATGAAACAAACCAACTTTTAGATATCTTGAAAAAGTATCCCTCAGCTTTAGGATATAACATATCTGATCTCAAAAGGGATAGGCCCATCCATGTGCATGCACCAGATCTTGTTGGAGGAAGACTTTAAACCTTATAGAGAACATCAACGAAGGCTAAACCCTATAATGAGCGATGTGGTTAAGAAAGAAGTACTGAAACTACTAGAGGTTGGTATAATTTATCAAATTCCAGATAGTAAGTGGGTGAGCCCTGTACATGTGGTACCTAAAAAAGGAGGTGTCACGGTTGTGGAAAATGAGAAAGGCGAGCATGTAGCTAAACATGTATAAAACGGTTGGCGTGTGTGCATCGACTACAGAAAACTAAATAAGGTAACTAGGAAAGATCATTTTCCACTTCCATTCATAGATCAAATGCTTGAGCGTCTAGCTAGACACTCTTACTTTTTCTATTTAGATGGATACTCGGGACTTTTCCAAATTCCCATTCACCCCGAAGATCAAGAGAAAACAACCTTTACATGCCCTTACAGAACGTTTGCCTATAGACGAATGCCCTTCGGACTTTGCAATGCCCCAACCACCTTCCAACGTTGTATGATGTCAATCTTCGCAGACTTCCTCGATGAGATTATGGAAGTTTTTATGGATGATTTCTCAGTATGCGGATTCAGTTTTAAAGATTGTCTAGCTAACCTTGAGAAAATTCTAGAAAGATGCGTGGAAACAAACCTTGTGCTAAACTGGGAAAATTGTCACTTTATGGTTATCGAAGGAATAGTATTAGGACACATAGTCTCTGAAAAGGGCATTGAGGTTGATAAATCCAAAATAGAGGTTATAGAAAATCTCAAACCACCTAAGACCATTAGGGAAGTCCGTAGCTTTCTTAGACACGTCGGTTTTTACCGACGTTTTATTAAAGACTTATCTAAAATAAATAAAAACCTCTAACTAGCCTTCTAATGAAAGATGTTGAGTTTATTTTCGATGAAGAATGTATAGAAGCATTCAAACTTTTGAAACAGGCACTGATTTCCGCGCCTATTATGCAACCCCTAGATTGAAACCAACCCTTTGAAATCATGTGCGATACTAGCGATTACGCTGTTGGTGATGTTCTAGGACAAAGAAAGGACAAGAAATTACATGTAATTTACTATGCCAGTAGAGCCCTGGATGCCGCCCAACTCAACTATGCAACAACCGAGAAAGAACTCCTCGCTGTTGTTTTTGCTATTGATAAATTTCGATCTTATCTGGTCGGAGCTAAAATTATAGTTTATACAGATCATGCAGCTATTCGATACCTAATGAGCAAGAAGGACGATAAACTTAAGTTACTTCGATGGGTCCTTTTATTGCAAGAGTTTGACCTGGATATTTGAGACAAGAAGGGCACGAAAAATGTAGTTGCTGACCACCTTTCTAGGCTTGAATATTTAAAACCAGACCTAGTGCCAATAAATGACAATTTTACCTATGATAGACTCATGGCAAGAAACCATTCAGGACGATAACTCTGATTTTCCAATGGATTGGAACATTGAAAGAACTCTAGAAGTGACCAACATACCTTGGTAAGCTGACTTTGTTAATTACCTAGTTGCTGATACCATACCCCTCGACCTTAACTACCAACATAAGAAGAAATTCTTTAGTGATTTAAGGTATTTTTACTGGGACGAACCTATCCTTTTCAAAAGAGGGACATATGGCATATTTCATCGATGTGTCCCTGAAGAAGAGGTAGGAAACATCATGAAACATTGTCACTCTGCACCTTATGGTGGACATGCAGGCACATCTAAAACATGTGCTAAAATTCTCCAAGTCGGCCTCTACTGGCCAACATTATGGTGTGATGTTCATGCTTATATTACCATATGTGATCGGTGCCAACGCACAGGGAACGTCTCAAGGCGTGACGAAATGCCATTAAGAAATATCCAAGAAGTAGAAATCTTCGATGTTTGGGGGATTGATTTTATGGGACCTTTTCCATCATCAATGGGAAATAAGTATATCTTAGTAGTTGTTGACTACGTGTCTAAATGGATTGAGGATATAGCCTCACCTACAAATGACACTCGAGTAGTGATTAAATTATTCAAAAACAACATATTCCCTAGATTTGGAGTACCACACCTTGTTATAAATGACGGTGGATCACATTTCATATCCAGAATTTTTGATAAAATTTTAGATAAATATGGAGTTAAGCACAGAGTAGCAACACCATATCACCCGCAGACTAGTGGACAAGTGGAAGTGTCAAATAGAGAGATTAAAAAAATCTTAGAGAAAACGGTTTCAACATCTAGAAAAGATTGGTCTCAGAAGCTTAAAGAAGCATTATGGGCCTATAGAACCGCTTATAAAACCCCGATAGGGACCACCCCGTACCAATTAGTTTACGGAAAATCTTGTCACTTACCTTTTGAGCTAGAACACAAAGCCTATTGGACCATTAAAACCCTGAATTTGGATTACCTAGCAGCTGGTGAAAAGCGCATTCTAGACATTCATAAATTAGAGGAACTACGTCGCAGTGCTTATGAAAATGCCATGATATATAAAGAAAGAACCAAAGCATGGCATGATAATAGAATTGTAAAAAAGGATTTCACCATAGGCGATCTTGTTCTCCTTTTTAACTCCAGGTTGTGACTTTTTCCTGGTAAGTTGCGCTCAAGATGGACTGGTCCTTATGAGGTCTCAAAGATCCTAAAGTCTAGAGCAGTTGAAATCAAGAACAACTCTTGCAGTCCCTTCGTAGTAAATGGGAAAAGGCTGAAGCATTACCAAGGAGGTGACATCCCTATAAATTACTCTTGTCACACTCTGAACGATCCACCTGTCCCTGTTTCTCAAATATAAATCTCTAATCGTTAAGCTAAAGACATTAAATAAGCGTTACGTTGGAGGCAACCCATGATTTTTCTCTATTTTTCACACTTTATTATTTTGCGTTGTATTTATTCGATGTTTTATTTATGTATTTAACTGAACTAACATTAGTAATATTTATGTTTCAGGTTTTAGGTCTCATTACTCTCCGTAGCATTCTCCATTAACCATATTTTTTTAGGACGCAGAATTTCGATGATATGCATGTTGTGTTTAGAGACGAAATTCAGAGAAAGTGTTATGTGATCCTATATGAGTGTCCCATGTTACCCACTAGGTACCCTTACCCTGATTTCATGGAAACCTTAGGTCTCGAGGCAAGTGTGAGGTATCTATGTAATCAGCTCCAATGGGAGGAATATGCTGGTGCAATGCATGTAACCTGCAGGAACCTGACCCTGGAATTCTTAAGCTCCCTCACCTATGAACCCTACATAGGAGTCGGTTTTAAGAGAGTCTATATTAACTTTAGATTGTTTGGAATTGAGTACACCTTCAATCATAAGGAATTTGCTAAGTTACTTGGGTTTTAATATGGCCCTGATGCTATGCCTGAAATTCCTTTAGGCTATTTTATGCAGGATGAGATAGACAAATTCTGGAGCGATATCACAGAAGGAGGAAGCCCTGACTCTTCCACCCAGTTGTCCAACAAAATCCATAACCCATCCTTTCACTACTTCCATATGATCCTAGCCCACACTTTCCTTGGAAAGAGTGATATTGATACCCATGTTAGTGCTGAGGAAATCCTTTTCCTATTTTGTATCACCCAGTCATGCCCTGTAGCTTCTGGAAATTTCCTAATTGACAACCTTAACCTTACAGCAAACTCTTCTTAAGGACTTATTCATGTAGGAGGAATTGTGTCACATATAGCATTTGCCCTAGGTCTTGATAAAAAGTTAGTCCACCTGACTTCTTTCTGTGGCTATACCCTGATGGATGCTACCTTCTGTTTAAACTATGGCCTGACGAGGAGAGACTCTTTTAACTCAAACCAATATAAGCTCTTGATCAATCATGAGACCATTCATTACTTTACTTTACCTGATCCAGCAAAGACTAACGTCCATGATAAAGAAAATTGGACATACGCTTTACAAGTCCAGGATGAGACACCTAATGTACCTAGATCCCCTCCAGTACCAGAATACCATCCCTTGCCACCGTTAGATAGGATCACAGTGCTTTCTAATAATTTCGATCTGTAGAGACGCGACATTCACACTGAGATTATTGAGTTACGCGGAGAACTGGCCATCCTTCGTCGGGAAGTTACTAACCTAGCCTTGCAGTTAGAGGTATCTGATGCTACTCATGCCATGGAGGCTGATTGCCTATACGTGGAATCGATGAACTCCGTCTTCAGCTAGAAGAGGCACGAGATTCCGATAGCATTGAGGAACCATCGACGCACTGAGGACTATGTTTTTCGCGCCTTTATCATTTTATTTATTCCGCATATTCAAACATATATCCATATATATTTCCTAATTTCTAGATTTAGTTTATTTTTGCATAGAATTGTCTTTTTCAGTTTTTTTCCTTATGATATTATCTCATCTTATAATATCATTTCTCTTATAATTATTTTCTTAAATTATTTTATTTTGTTTTATTTTTATTATGTTAAAAAATGAATCATATCATGCATGTACAAACACAAGAAAGAAGGACATTTAGAAGATGTTGTACACACCCCAAAATGACTCAAAACCACAAGGCTCAAGTCCAATTCAACAAAATTCGGCCCAACTTGAATTACAAAGATGGTGGGCGCCATGGGTTCTGAGCACTATCTCGGGCAGAAGCGAACCAAATCTCCATTTTCACTCCAAAACATATCTTAGACCTTCCAAAATCCCCATTTTCTCCATCCTACACCTCCATTAAAACCCACTCAAACCCCATTAAAATTCCACTCAACCAACAACCTACTACTACTCCTACTTCCATTTCCAATTTCCTCCATTAAAATCCCATTTCACCATCTTCCACTCTAAAACCCATTTTCACCCTCATTCACCACTAAGAGCAAAAATGGAGCATCATCAAATCATTTTTAGCAGAGGAAAACCGGGAGAAAGGCAAAAGAAATTATTTGAGGAGTTGCAGACAAAAAGCATTTTTTCCACCAGGTATATCAATGAAGACTGTCTGTATAATTTGGGAATTTATCATAGTGTTTGCTTAATGTTAGACAATTTAGGATTGCATGATATTTTCATTAGAAAGGAACCTACATTTGAGTACCTAACCCGGGAATTCTTGAGTTCCCTGATTTGTAATGTTCATCCTAACACTACTCGCACATCCGGTACAGTACAATTTAGAATGTTTAATGTTGAATATCAGTACACTACCGATGAGTTAGTAGGTTTATTATATTTTCCTTATGGGGAAGATGCCCTCTGTGAGACACCCTTGGACTCATAATGGTCATCTGAGGCGTTTGAATTTTGGAGGAAATTGACAGGTTTAGATACCGACTCTTTTGAAGGGAATCTGGCCTCAAGTATTCATAACCCGACCATACACGTTTTTCGCTATTTGTTGGCTTGCTCAATTTTTGGCCAGGAAAATCCTAATAAAATCAATGCCAAAGAACTTTTATTTTTATAGGGTAGCCTCACACAGAGAAGAATTAACTTTGTTCCCTTTATGATTGCACATATGTGTGCCGTTCGAAAAAAGGGAGTTATTATTTCTTTTGGAGGTTTAATCACCTCCATTGCTATAGCTTTGCACCTTCACACTGAGTTGGCTACATTAGAACCACTACCTCACCACATCATAAATTTAAAGTTTTTAAAAGATATGTGATTATGCAGAGTGAGGAAAGAGGGCGGTTTTAACCTCATGGTCCACAATGTAGCTATCCCGAGTGTAGTTTTACCTTGCTCTCGACGTACAGATGTGCGCCTTAAGAGAAATTGGATTTATGATCTGCAAGCTCCACCTTTTACCGGCCGTTTCCATCCAACGTACCTTTTGAAGAAGGTGACGGGACCGATGATGAGTATGAGCGGAGAGACCAGTCTCCCGTTCCGACCATGCCTTCACATCATACATCACCTGCACATACTGCACCATCTTTTACTCACCCTTCTACAGGTACATCCCCTGGATTCCACATTACTGAGGAGATGTAGCGAGAGCTGCAAGCTCGAGAAGAAAGGCGAGATGTCTTATTATCTACCATGAACCAACAGCTGAAGGACAACATGGACTTCACGCGTGAATCACAGCGGCTGACTGATAATTCACTCTGCAGCATTATGGAATCCCAGCAAACCCTCCTCTCTAACCAGTAGTGTCAGCAAGCGCAATTTCAGAGTCACCTTACCCTGATGGAGGCCACTCAAGGCTCCGTACTCGGTAACATTCGACAGCTGCGAGAATCTAATGCCTTATTATCGACTAGATTTAATCGTTTAGAGGTTTCTAGAGAGGAGCGTCGCCGCAACAGGAGTCGTCATCCCAGGCATTCAAAACCAGGAGGCGAAGGTACCAGTGGTCAGCAGTAGTGTCACCTAGGTTACTCCTTTCCTCATCTTTTATCGAAACATTGGGGAGAATGTTCGATCTAAGTGTGGGAGGAGATTTCTATGCTTTCTTTTTATTTTATTTTATTTTTGCATTTTTTGTTTTTTTTTTGTTTTTTTTTATTTTTGTTTCAATAAATTGCACGTGCTAGACGAGTCTTATGTGCAGTGTAACCCTACTTCCCCATTCTTGAGCCATACAAAAAAAAATTGACAAAGAAAACAACTTTTATTTTGAAAATTTTGGGCTTTTAGACAAGTTTAGGATATGATTTTAAAGACTTGGGAAAACTTTTAAATAGATATCGCCTCAACACGGTAAGCTTCTTGACTTTGGAAACTGATCCCGATACTTACTATATTATAGCCTTAATTTTAATCCCAAATAATAAAGCCCTTAAGTAGTTTATTTCAGCAGTCAGCTCTGACTTAAGCAACTACACAAGGAAATCGATGAAAATAAGTGAATGATTCTTGTATACCAAAAAGATAATAAAATTACCCATTGTAGTTGGTTCAGAGGTATCTGGTGTTGAACTTGGAAGGGCGGATTACGGTCCGATCCCCCACAGCTACAATAGGGAAGACACGGGGGTTACGCCAATTATGTACCAAAGCCCCGTACAAAAAGAAAAAAAATGATAAAATAAAATACCCATTATTAGTTGGTTCAGAGGTGTCTGGTGCTGAACTTGGTAGGGCGGATCACGGTCTGATCCCCCGCAACTGCAAATGGGTAAAATAAAAAGGGGTTACCAAACTTATATACCAGAACCCTATGTAAAAATATCAGAATCACTAACCGGTTGCCTTGATATGAGTACGTACGGATAACAGGCTTAATGTGATTGCGCTTGAATGAAAAGGGATTTAAAAATAAGGATGAAAAGGTGGGTTTAAGTATAGTAACATGATATGGATTAGTTTGTATAGGAGAGAAGCTTATGACCGCATTTGCGTGAAGTGTATACCCAATATTTCTTTGATTCATCAGTTAGTACCTATCGACACATCCTTGACTAAATTTAGAATCTTTTATCCTAAATTGAATACTTATGTGTTATTGTTTTTATTTCGTGATCCTTAAGAGTTTTGCTTGAGGACAAGCAAAAGTTCAAGTGTGGGAGAATTTGATAACACTGAAACACACTGTGTATTTGACTCGGATTGCAGATGCTTATTAGGTTTTTATTGTCATTTTCTTGTGGTATCTTTTCCTTTTGTCCTATTTTCAGATATTTTGCCCTACAGGAGCCTTTTGTGAAGAAACGAAGCCAAACGAGCAAGAAATCGAAGTTTTTGTAGAAATTTGTTCACATGGCGTCGAGCATGGCGGCCACCAAGGAGGATGCCATGACGTGTGAGCTGTCAACCGGTGGCAACTACCACGTTTCACATTATCTTTCCAAGTTGTGCACACGGCGGGCTCCTTGGTGGGGATGGCGGGCGCCACCTTTGTTGGCACGACCCCACTAAGGGAAGTTGGAGGACATTTCTGTCTTTCGCTAGCGTTTTAGAACTTCTATAAATAGGCGTTTTCACTTCACGAAAAGGCATCCAACTTAGTTTATAACACTAAGCCTAAAGTTCAGCATTGTAAAAGAGATAATCCATCACATTGGGGGGTTATCGCACTTGAGTTGTAGTTAGGTTGGAGCACTGTACAAACAATCTTGCCGCCATTTTACGTTCCAGTCAAGTTTTCTTTTCAAGTGTACCAGATTAATGTCTCCGATTTGGAGCAGGTTTCTTATTCAATTTATTCGCATTTACGTTTTATTTTTCTTGCATGCTTTACTTTATTTGTTTTCTTGTCTCGCTTTTACATACTCGCTTATTTAACTTGCACATTCTATTTACTCGCCCTTTTTAAATATGATTTATTCTGCTATGTTGTTACTTATTTTCATGTCTGGCTAAATCTTTAAAGGTTAGGATGTAAGAATCATCGTTAAGATGATACTCCATTATTTGCATTTGTAGAAATGCTTTAGGGGTTGTTTTGATTTTGACATAAGTTTTCAGTGCTTATTTTATCGGTAACTACGAAAGTAGAGCCGAAGTATAGTTGGGTAAGATCGAAAGTCTTCCAACTCTTAAACATAAACTTGGTTAGTTTTAACTGGTCAAAAGTAGTGAAAGCATTTTGTCCCGTTAATTGGGAATTCTTAACTCTATTAGAAAACGATTTTGAAACTATTTTCGGATGCGTTTGTAGGTTTAAAATCCGGATCCTTGAGCGAAATTCATGGATCCCTTTTAAGTTAAACTTTCTAAATCAAAATCCCTTTTTAACTAAGTCAAGGATTTAATTTCTTAAAAATAGGTTTACTACTTTAACGCGACAAGCACCCTTCATCTGTGACAATGGAGGGCGTTAATTAGAGAGTAAACTCGGTTCTAAATACGCAAAAGCGACAATTCCTGTTAAATTGATTCTTCTCTAAGTAGAAAATATTGCCCCATAAGTAGACAATTTGAGTATTTCCTAACTTATGTGAGTTACATCTGAGCCTGCATTTTATATGAATTTATTTACTTCTTCATTCTCACTTCAGTATACTTGAACCTACTTATTTGAGTACCTTAGATAAGAATTGTAACAATAGAAATTGATAGATTTCAATTTGGTCTCTGTGGGAACGATAATCTTTTGTATTACTTTGACGTGTTCCGTATACTTGCGGATTTCATATTGCACAACACCCATCAAAGCTCATCAGAAAGAGAATCTGATCATGAAGAGGTATTTTATGATCTTTCTCGCTCTGACCTTGAATCTTGATTATCTGAATCTCTAAGCTCATATCAGAAGCTTCGATAAAAATTCAAGGCTTTAAAGAATGTCCTTGAAGGAACTGTTGAAGAATGTGATAAGCTTGAGATGGAAGTTTCTGAATTAAAAGGCAACATTTTTGTTCTAGAAAGAGAAAAGGAACTTTCAACTAAAAAATGTTTAAAACTTGAAGAAGCTTTATCTCAAGACCCACAAACTTCTAACACAATCATATACAAATATGAAAAGGCATTTCAAAAATTTCTGAAAATGGGCTAGAAAGAAGCAGAATGGCTTCTATGATTTCTGGAGTAAGTCAGAATAAGAAAAGAGGAATAGGATATGACTCTGATGAAGATGAGCAAATACCTTATGCAGATGATAAACCTAAATCTCCTTTTTCTTATCACTACACACATACACAAACACAAAATTTTACTAATGCCAGAAAACCCAAAGTTTCCAGAAACTCTGGGAGAACTAATCACAAAGGACCCAAAAGATTTTGGGTACCAAAGGATAAAATAGTATATGTTGCAGATATCATATGCATTAGAGTTAAGACACCAATCATGATTGTTCTCTGGATGCTCGCGACACATGACGGGAAGAAAGTATATGTTCCAAAGCCTGGAACTTAAAGATGCTGGCTTCATAGGTTTCAGAGGAAATCATAAAGGAAGAATCAGAGGCTCCAGAATAATGGGTAATGGATCTCTTCCCTCTATCTCTGATGTTCTTTACATAGAAGGATTAATGCATAACCTGTTATCCATAAGTCAATTAAGTGATAACGATTATGATATAATCTTCAATAAAAAATATGTAAAGAAATTAATCAGAATAATGGAACAATTCTTTTCACTGGTAAGAGGAAAAATAACATTTACAAAATTAATCTTTCAGATCTAAAAGATCAAAATGGAAAATGATTAATGTCTGTAAATGAAGAGAAATGGGTATGGCATAAACACTTGGGTCACATTAGTATGAGGAGGATTCTGTTGGTGTAAGCCCTAAAGGCCAATACTTTTGGTACTTGTATCGAATTATTTATTAATAATAAAAGGCTTTTTCTTTATTATGTTTGTCTAATAAAGTCCCTAGAATAGATAGTCCGTTTAATGTATCAAGTGTGACTTAATCATGAGATCACATTAAACATAAGGACACTATTCTTAAAGTATCCATAGTCGAGCTTTATTATGAAGTGGGATAACATTAAAGCATTAAGACTATTATGTATATAGACTGATGATCACATCTCATGGATCATGGATAAGGAGTTATCAAGTCTTAAACATAGGTATGAATATTAAGAGTAATATTTATACTGGATTGACCCGCTATGAGAATACTATATAGAATGTTATGCAAAGTGTCATAAGTTATTCTCATGGTGATAATGGTGTATACCACCCTTCGACCTGAAACCACTATGGACCCTAGATGTAGAGTCGAGTGCCTTATTGCTGATCAAACATTGTCCGTAACTGGATGACCATAAAGACAGTTTATGGGTACTCCACGAAGCATGCTAAGGGACATGAGTGACCTAGATGGAATTTGCCCATCCTGCGTAACAGGATAAATGTCTATGGGCCCAATATTGAACTGGACAAGGATGACACGGTCTATGCCTTGTGTTCAATATAGACATAAGGGCAAAAGGGTAATTATACATATAATTATTATCACAGAAGGATTTGTCAGATCACATGACATTTTCGTGTCTTGGGCAGCAGTGATGTGTTGCTAGATACCGCTCACTGTTTATTATGTTAAATACGTGATTTAATATAATTGCCAATGCCGCGAAAACCTATAGGGTCACACACAAAGGACGGATTGATGAGAGATAGAGTAACTAAGGAATACCATAATGTACGGTGCCCTTAAGTGAATTATAGAACATCATAAGGTAAGGTATACTTAAGTAGAATACGAAATATGGTAAGGTACCACGCGCTTTAATGATTTTGGCATATTATAAGATATGGGCCATATACACTTGAGTGGGCTTTTTAGCTTGCAGCCCACATAAGTGGTTCTATAAATAGAACCCTTGTGTAGAAGCATTAGTGCAGTTGCAATTTTGTTTCTCTCTCTCTCTCTCTCACTCAAAGCCTTCATTCGTAGCAGCTAGCACTGAGATTGAAGGAATCTGTTCGTGTGGACTGAGTAGAGGCGTTGTCATTGTTCAACATTCGTGATTGCTTCGTAGATCTGCATCAAAGGTTACAATCGCCACAAGAGGTAATGATTTTATCACTGATCATGCCCATTCGTAAGGATCATTAAAGGAGAAATTTTAAATTCCGCTGCGTTTTGGATCGCCCTTCTCCTTCAGTGGTAACAAAGCCATTTACGAAACCATGCATCTGATAGCTGTTTATTTTCTGTATTTTCTGTATTAATACGATTAAAAGACAGAATGAATCAAAGAATAAATGAGTAATTAAATTGAGATCGATCAAGTTATATATATGATATAAGTAATCCTGATGCAAAATACGGTATATATGATATATTGTTTTTGTTTCATTAATTCAAACACTTAATGGTTGTTTTCCTTTGAGTGATCAATGGTCGTTTGCTTCTTGATCCGACATTAGTATGGTGAAGCAATGACGTATTGATCAATCATACTGAATCAACAATCGAGATGTGTTTGACGGTCTGAAATTGGTGCATTAGGGTTAATGACGGCACAAGGGTTGTGTTGTCAAAAAGTTATGCGATTAAGGTTGTGATTGCGCAAGAGTTGTGCTTTAAAGTATCAAGTCGCCGAAATTTAATTTGGTTTTAATTAATTAAAAGAATTAAAATTAATAATAATAATGTGTTTATTATTATTGTCTTGTGGTGATCGGTTATGGCCTTAGTTTTCCTTTATTTTGTTTTGGGTTTTTAAAATACGACCTACGTGTCGTGCCTCTCTTTTAATCTCATAATGTAACTTATTTTCTCATCTCACTCCCTCGTATGTAAAACGAGTTTCTTTTATGTAATGTAATATTATGAAGAAAGAGAAGAATTCAATATCAAAGGAGGATAACCTTGAAGATCTTGCTTGGAGAAGCTTAGATCGTTATTAGGTTAGCTTAGGTTCTCTCATTGGCTTGGGAGAAAAAATGCGCTAGGGGCCATAACTGTTTCATTATGTATGTATGTTTATGCATGTGAGAGACGATTTATATGATAAATAAGCCGGTGAGATCAGAATAATTGCAAATTCCCTCAAATTAAATATTAAGTTTATGCTTTCCAAGTTTTAGCACTCATCAAGACTAGTATCAGATAATGTAGGTTTCGCCTACGCGAGGTGCATGTTCTATATTAGTAAGGTGCGATGGGATAATTGTAATATCCAATTGTTAAAACAATGGGTCAACCTTAACTAAACAAATTATAATAAGATTATATATGTTTAGAAGCAAGAGTTGGAAATGATCCATGTGATGGATTGGAATAAGGAGTTATTCACCCAACTAAAATATTCGAGAGTTGTATTAGATACAATTGGAAGGAGTTCCTACCTAAATAACCTAGTTTTGTGTAACCCGCCTACGCGGACTTAAAACAAAGTGAAATATGGATCTCGACCCACTAGAAAATCTTCCAACGGGATTTTCCGAATCAAATGGTGAGGGTCATTTGTTTTGAGTAAAATAGTGGGAGCATATTTAATTAAAGGCCTAATTAAATATGTTATTGATACTTATATTTTCATTATTTTCATGTAGATTACCATGACAAAAAACACCTCTAACAACATTTTGCGATCAATCCTTGACAAGGAAAAATTGTCTGGGACAAATTTTCTGGATTGGCACCGAAATCTGAGGATTATCCTCAAACATGATAGAAATTGTATGTCTTGGAGAAACCTGTTCCTGAAGAGGAACCTCCTAGTTCTGCACCTAAGGCAGAAAGAGATGCTTATAAGAAGCATGTCGATGATGCCAATGAAATTGCTTGTCTCATGCTAGCTACCATGAACTCAGAGTTGCAAAAGCAACATGAGAACATGGCAGCACTCGATATGATCGAACACCTAAAGATGCTCTATCAAGAGCAAGCAAGGAATGAAAGGTTTGAAGTTTCAAAAGCCCTTTTTCAAGGCAAGTTAGCTGAGGGAGGCCCTGTAGGTCCCCATGTGCTCAAGATGATTGGGTATGTGGAAAACCTTGAGAGGTTGGGTTTTCCCCTCGGAAAGGAACTTGCGACTGATTTGATCTTGCAATCGTTGCCAGATAGATTCAGTCAATTTGTCCTAAATTTCAATATGAATGATATGGATAAATCTCTTCCTAAACTGCTAGCCATGTTAAGAACTGCTGAGCAGAATCTGAAGTCAAAAGGGAAGTCCATTCTGATGATCGGAAATGGAAAGAGACAGAACAAAAGGTCCATCAAGCAAGGTGATAAAGGGAAAGGCAAGGAAGTTGCCAAACCCAAACCCACTGTTACTACTTTGAAGCCTAGTGGAGGCATAGCAAAAGAAGGCACCTGCTTCCATTGCGGTAAGACCGGACACTGGAAGAGAAACTGCCCAAAGTACCTGGAAGATAAGAAGAATGGAGTAGAGACTTCAACTTTAGGTATTTTTGTTATTGAAATTAATTTATCTACTTCTGCATCATGGGTATTAGATACTGGATGCGGTTCTCACATTTGTACCAATGTGCAGGGACTAAAAAGGAGTAGAGATTTGGCAAAAGGTGAAGTCGACCTACGAGTTGGCAATGGAGCAAAGGTTGCTGCTTTAGCCGTAGGAACTTATGTATTGACTTTACCTAGTGGTTTAAAAATTCAGTTAGAGAATTGTTATTATGTACCTGCAATTAGTAGGAATATTATTTCCGTTTCTTGTTTGGACAAGTTTGGTTTTTCATTTATAATAAAGAACAATTGTTGCTCAATTTATTTGAATGATATATTCTATGCTACTACACAAATGAACAATGGACTATATGTCCTTGATCTTGAAATGCCTATTTATAACATTAATACTAAAAGGATGAAACTTAATGAGTTAAATCCAACTTACCTTTGGCATTGTCGATTAGGCCACATAAATGAGAAACGCATTTCCAAACTCCATAAAGATGAACTGTTGGACTCTTTTGATTATGAATCATATTAGACATGCAGGTCTTGTTTAATTGGAAAGATGACAAAGTCTCCATTCATAGGAAAAGGTGAAAGAGCTAATGATCTTTTGGCCCTCATACATACTGATGTATGTGGACCACTGAACATACCATCCATAAGAGGTTTTCAGTACTTCATCACATTTACTGATGATTTCAGTAGATATGGTTATGTGTATTTAATGAAACACAAATCAGAGTCCTTTGAAAAGTTCAAGGAATTCAAGAATGAAGTACAAAACCAACTAGGTAAGAATATTAAAACTCTTCGATCAGATCGAGGTGGTGAGTATTTAAGCCTAGAGTTTGATGACCATCTGAAAGAGTGTGGGATCATATCCCAACTTACTCCTTCTGGAACACCCCAATGGAATGGTGTATCTGAGAGAAGATATCGAACCCTGTTAGACATGGTCCGATCCATGATGAGTCACGTCGATCTTCCAAACTCCTTTTGGGGACATGCACTATTGACAGTAGCTTACACACTTAACCGTGTTCCATCCAAAAAGGTTGAGAAGACACCATATGAGATATGGAGTGGTAAGAAACCACATATGTCTTACATTAGGATTTGGGGTTGCGAAGTTTATGTGAAACGACAAATTTCAACTAAGCTTTAGCCCAAATCTGACAAATGCTTATTTGTGGGGTATCCTAAAGAAACAAGAGGGTATTACTTCTACAATCCTTCTGAGGGAAAAGTGTCTGTCGCTCGAACTGGAGTTTTCCTAGAAAAGGATTTTGTTTCCAAAGGAATCAGTGGGAGGAAAGTAGAGCTTGAAGAAATTCAAGAATCACAAAGCAACGATACACCTATGGAGGAATTAGAGAAGGAAACACAAGTAGTTGTGGAAGAGCAACCTGCTCAAGTAGAACAAGACCAGCGTATGTCAAGCAGGATATATCACATACCTGAGAGATATGGATATCTCATAACTGATCAAGGTGATGTATTACTCATGGATCAAGATGAGCCTGTGACCTACCAAGAGGCCATAATTGGTCCCGAGTCTGAGAAGTGGCTAGAAGCCATGAAATCTGAAATGGATTCCATGTACACAAACCAAGTTTGGACCTTGGTAGAGCCTCCTGTAGGAGTTAACCCTATAGGATGCAAGTGGGTCTTCAAAAAGAAGACTGACATGGATGGTAAGGTACATACCTATAAGGCAAAACTGGTTGCAAAAGGATATAAACAAATTCATGGGGTTGACTATGATGAAACCTTTTCACCAGTTGCAATTCTTATATCTGTTCGGATTTTACTTGCTATCGCTGCATATCATGATTATGAAATATGGCAGATGGATGTCAAAACTGCTTTCCTTAATGGGAATCTTCTTGAGGATGTGTACATGACACAACCTGAATGATTTGACATACCAGAAGAAGCCCAAAAGATATGTAAGTTACAAAGATCAATCTATGGATTGAAGCAAGCTTCCAGAAGTTGGAATCTTCGTTTTGATGAAACGGTAAAAGAATATGGATTCATCAAGAACGAAGATGAGCCTTGTGTCTACAAGAAGGTTAGTGGGAGCATGATCGTTTTCCTGGTATTATATGTAGATGACATATTACTCATTGGAAACGATGTCCCTACCCTGCAACAAGTAAAGTCTTGGTTGGGGAAATGCTTTTCTATGAAGGACCTAGGTGAAGCAGCCTATATATTAGGAATCAGAATCTATAGAGATAGATCACAAAAACTGCTTGGCCTAAGTCAGAGTACGTACATAGACAAAGTGATGAGACGCTTTAATATGCATGATTCCAAGAAAGGATTCATACCTATGCAACATGGCGTGTGTCTATCAAAAACACAATCCCCTTCAACTAAGGAAGAAAGGGATCGCATGAATAAGATTCCATATGCATCTGCAATAGGATCTATCATGTATGCCATGTTATGTACTCGACCAGATGTCTCATATGCTTTAAGTGCAACGAGTAGGTACCAATCTGATCCTGGTGATGCTCATTGGGTAGCTGTCAAGAATATCCTTAAGTATTTGAGAAGGACTAAGGACTCATTCTTGATATATGGAGGTCAGGAAGAGTTGGTTGTAATTGGATACACCGACGTTAGCTTCCAGACAGATAAGGATGACTTTAGATCACAATCAGGTTATGTGTTTTGCTTAAACGGTGGCGCTGTGAGCTGGAAAAGTTCAAAGCAAGATACAGTTGCTGATTCTACAACCGAGGCCGAGTATATTGCTGCCTCAAGTGCAGCAAAGGAAGTTGTTTGGATCAAAGAGTTCATTAGTGAACTTGGCATAGTTCTTAGCATTGTGGATCCCATTGGTCTCTATTGTGATAACAATGGTGCTATCGCACAACCTAAGGAGCCTAGATCTCACCAACGATCCAAACATATACTTAGGCGTTATCACCTCATTCGAGAGATAATAGATAGAGGAGATGTGAAAATATGCAGAGTACCTACACTTAACAATATTGTTGACCCACTGACAAAGCCTCTTGCGCAGCAGAAGCATGATGGCCATACTAGATCTATGGGCATTAGGGGTATGCCTGATTGGCTCTAGTGCTAGTGGGAGATTGTTGGTGTAATCCCTAAAGGCCAATACTTTTGGTACTTGTATCGAATTATTTATTAATAATAAAAGGCTTTTTCTTTATTATGTTTGTCTAATAAAGTCCCTAGAATAGATAGTCTGTTTAATGTATCAAGTGTGACTTAATGATGAGATCACATTAAATATAAGGACACTATTCTTAAAGTATCCATAGTCGAGCTTTATTGTGAAGTGGGATAACATTAAAGTATTAAGACTATTATGTATATAGACTGATGATCACATCTCATGGATCATGGATAAGGAGTTATCAAGTCTTAAACATAGGTATGAATATTAAGAGTAATATTTATACTGGATTGACCCGCTATGAGAATACTATATATATTGTTATGCAAAGTCTGATAAGTTATTCTCATGGTGATAATGGTGTATACCACCCTTCGACCTGAAACCACTATGGACCATAGATGTAGAGTCGAGTGCCTTATTGCTGATCAAACATTGTCCGTAACTGGATGACCATAAAGACAGTTTATGGTTACTCCACGAAGCATGCTAAGGGACATGAGTGACCTATATGGAATTTTCCCATCCTGCGTAACATGATAAATGTCTATGGGCCCAATATTGAACTGGACAAGGATGACACGGTCTATGCCTTGTGTTCAATATAGACATAAGGGCAAAAGGGTAATTATACATATAATTATTATCACAGAAGGATTTGTCAGATCACATGACATTTTCGTGTCTTGGGTAGCAGTGATATGTTTCTAGATACCGCTCACTGTTTATTATGTTAAATACGTGATTTAATATAATTGGCAATGCCGCAAAAACCTATAGGGTCATACACAAAGGACAGATTGATGAGAGATAGAGTAACTAAGGAATACCATAATGTACGGTGCCCTTAAGTGAATTATAGAACATTGTAAGGTATGGTGTACTTAAGTAGAATATGAAATATGGTAAGGTACCACACGCTTTAGTGATTTTGGCATATTATAAGATATGGGCCATATACACTTGAGTGGGCTTTTTAGCTTGCAGCCCACACAAGTGGTTCTATAAATAGAACCCTTGCGTAGAAGCATTAGTGCAGTTGTAATTTTGTTTCTCTCTCTCTCTCTCTCTCTCTTTCACTTAAAGCCTTCATTCGTAGCAGCTAGCACTGAGATTGAAGGAATTCGTTCGTGTGGACTGAGTAGAGGAGTTGTCATTGTTCAACGTTCATGATCGCTCCGTAGATCTGGATCAAAGGATACAATCGCCACAAGAGGTAACGATTCTATCACTGATCATGCCCATTCGTAAGATTCATTAAAGGAGAAATTTTAAATTTCGCTGCGTTTTGGATCGCCCTTCTCCTTCAGATTCCTCAGCTAAATAAACTCGAGTTAGTCAGAGGTCTACCTATACTGAAGTTTTCTTCAGATGCTCTTTGTGAGGCATGTCATAAAGGAAAATTTTCTAAAACTTCCTTCAAAAAGAAAAATGTTATTTATAAAACTTTCTTCATAAAGGAAAATTTTCTAAAACTTCCTTCAAATGCTCTGGAACTCCTTCACATTGACTTGTTTGGACCTGTTAAAACAACTTCATTCAATGGTAAGAAGTATGGACTGGTCATTGTTGATGATTATAGTCGTCGGACATGGGTAAAATTTCTAAGACACAAGAATGAGTCACACTTTGTATTCACTAGTTTCTATTCAAAAGTGAAAAAACAATTTGACTCTAAAATCATCAAGCCAGAAGTAATCATGGTGGCGAGTTTGAAAATAAACTCTTTGAAGAACTTTTTGATTCAAATGGAATATCCCATGATTTCTCCTGTCCTAGAACTCCATAGTAAAATGGGGTTGTAGAGAGGAAGAATGGGACTCTCCAAGAAATGGCCAGAACCATGATCAATGAAACAAATGTGGCTAAGCATTTTTGGGTTGAAGCAGTAAATACAGCGTGTTATATTCAGAATAGAATCTCTATAAGACCTATTCTGGAGAAGACTCCTTATGAACTGTGTAAGGGGAGAAAACCCAACATTTCTTATTTTCATCCTTTTGGATGCTCCTATTTTATCCTTAACACTAAAGAACACCTGAACAAGTTTGATTCAAAAGCATAAAAAGGTATTATGTTGGGATACTCAGCACGCTCTAAAGGCTACAGAGTATACAATACAGAAACTGAAATTGTGGACGAATCAATACATTTCATATTTGATGATAAGATTGACTCTGAAAAGTCAAAGCTAGTTAAAAAACTTGCAGATCTAGAGATAACACTTGCAGGTTCTGACGAAAAGACTAAAGAATCTGAGGAAGCTGAAAGGTAAAACCCAGAAACAACTGAAGTCTCAACTATACAGAAAAGATCAAGAAATCGACTAAATGTCTCTGAAGGATTAATTCTAGGAAACAAGGATGAACTTGTCAGAACAAGGTCTACATTTAAAGTATCCAAGGAAACCCCTCTAGGATTAGTGTCTCTAATAGAGCCAACATCCTGTGATGAGGCGCTTCAAGACAAAGAATGGGTTCTAGCAATGGAAGACGAACTTGATCAATTTGCAAAGAACGATGCCTAGGATTTTGTACCAAAGCCAAAAGGTACACACGTTATTGGAACAAAGTGGGTATACATAAACAAACTAAATGAAAAGGGAGAAATGGTCAGAAACAAAGCACGACTGGTAGCACAAGGGTATAGTCAACAAGAAGGCATTGACTACAACAAAACATTTGCTCTAGTCGCCAGGTTAGAGTCTATTCGTTTACTTGTATCATTTGTTGTTAATCATTCCATCAAAATATATAAGATGGATGTTAATAGTGCATTTCTGAACGGTTATATATCTGAAGAAGTATATGTTCACCAACCTCCGGGCTTTGAAAACTCAAAATGTCCAGAACACGTTTTTAAAGTGAAAAAATCTCGGTATGGTCTAAAATAAGCCCCTAGAGCTTGGTATGAAATACTAAGCACATTTCTTCTAGAACATGATTTTATTAGAGGCAAAGTTGACTCTACTCTCTTTTGTAAAAACTTCATAAATGACCTTATGATCTGTCAGATATTGTTGATGATATAATTTTTGGTTCAGCTAACCCTTCTGTTTGTCAAGAATTATCTGAGTTAATGCAGGCAGAATTTGAAATTAGTTTGATGCAAAAACTAAAATTCTTTTTGGGAATTCAAATCAACCAAGCTTCAGATGCCACATATGTATATCAAAGCAAATACATAAAAGACATTCTGAAGAAATTTAAGATGTCAGAAAGAAAACCAGCAAAGACTCTCATGCATCCTACCTACATTCTGGAAAAAGAATAAGTAAGTCAAAAGGTTTGTCAGAAGCTCTATCGTGGTATGATAGGCTCTCTTCTCTATCTAACTGCTACACGGCCAGATATTTTCTTCAGTGTTTATCTTTGTGCCTGACTTCAATCAGATCCAAGGGAATCTCATCTAACAGTTGTTAAGAGAATCCTAAGGTATCTGAAAGGAACACCTAACCTTGGCCTGATGTATGAGAAAACATCAGAGTATAGGCTCTCTGGATATTGTGATGCAGATTATGTCGGAGACAGATTGAAACAAAAAAGCACATCTGGAAACTGTCAATTTATGGGAAGCTATCTTATATCTTGGGCTACCAAAAGACAGCCAACCATAGCACTCTCTACTACAGAAGCAAAATACATCTCAGCTTCGCTATGCACTACTCAGATGCTCTGGATGAAGAATCAACTAGAAGATCTTCAGATATATGAGAGTAACGTTTCAATCTTTTGTCACAATACTGCTTCCATATGCTTGATCGTGTCGATTCGCAAGTGCATGAATTACGTCAAAGTAATATAAAAGAATATCGATCCCACAAAGACCAGTCGTCAATCTATCGATTACTATCATTACGGTGTTTATGTAAGGCGGTATGAAAGAGAAGTTGGGTTTTCAAAACAACAGTAAATAATAAATGCAGGTAAAGATGGGTTGAATGTAATTCACGTCAGTTAAGTAATGTTTCGATTGTCTAAATAGAACTATTTATGAGGCAATATTTTCTAATCTTGAAAAGAATCCATTTAACAGGAATTGTCGCTTTCGCGTATTCAGAATCGAGTTTACCCTTAAATTAAGGCCTTTTATTGTCACTTATAAAAGGTGCGCAGAATGCTAAAGTAGTAAACCTATTTTTAAGAAATGAGACTCGTAAACTTAGTCGAAAAGTGATTTTGATTTGGAAAGTTTACCCAAGGAGTTTCCTGATTTTAAATCTATCAACGCGTCCGAAAACAGTTTCAAAAATAGTTTTTCCTTAAAGTGATAAAAATTCCTAGTTACTAAGCCAGGGTGTTTATGCACTCCTCGAATAGTTAAAACTAACCAAGTCTGTTTTAGAAAACTCAAGTTAAAAATCAAAACAGCCTTTTAAGTATTTCTACAGATTTCAATATGTGAAACATTACTTTAACCACGATCCTTACATTCTAACCTTTAAAAGATTTAGCCAGACATGGTAACACAAACGAACACAACGGTGTTAATCATGATGAAAAGTTTGTTTTAGAATGTGAGGCGTAGAGAGCGAGTAAAGTGCGTAAAGTAAATAAAGTAAAGCGAGTGTGGAAAATAAATAAAGTAAAGCGAGTGCGGAAAATAAATAAAGTAAAGCGAGTGCGGAAAATAAATAAAATAAAAGCGATGCGGGAAGTAAATAAAATAAAGCGATGCGGGAAATAAATAAATAAAGCGATGCGGGAAATAAATAAAATAAAAGCGATGCGGGAAATAAATAAAATAAAAGTGATGCGGGAAATAAATAAATAAAGCGATAAATAAGAACCTACTCCAAATGGAGGCTTCGATTCTAGTACAAAAATAAACCTCTGACTCCTGAAGCTAAAGACGACAGCAACTCGAAGTGACCCGACTCAATCTCACAAAGGTGCGACAACCCCCCGATGTGAAGGATTATCGCTTTTACAAATGATAAATATATGCTTAGTGTTGTAAAACTAAGTTGGATGATTAGAAAATGAAATGGAATGAACTATTTATAGAGGATTTCAGCAGCTTGCAAAGACCATGGTGCCCTCCAACTTCCCTTTAGTGGGAACGTGACTTCCAAAGGTGGCGCTCGCCATCCCTTCATGGCGCCAGCCATGTGTGTAAATGGGGTGAACATGGCGGTTACCTCCTAGTTGAGGGTTGATGGCTCATGGCTTCCCCTATAGTGGCCGCCATGTGCAACGCCATGTGTGTAATTTCGCCGAAAAAACCCTAATTTTAGGTTTTTTTGCTTCGTTTCTTCCAAAAGAGTCTGAAAGTGTTAAATATCTGAAAACAAGAGAAAAGAGAGCATAATACAAACAAAATGATAATAAAGTCCTAATAAACATGTGAAATCCGAGTCAAAAACACGGTGTAATTCAGTGTGATCAATGCTTAAGTAAGAACCTTATTCTACATTCCAGAGCAAATCACATAGAAATTAAACATCATTTTATCAGAGACTATGTTCAGAAAGGGGTAATTTCATTAAAATTCATAGATGCATACCACCAATGGGCCGATATCTTCACAAAACCCCTTGCTGAAGATTGATTCTTATTCATTCTGAAACATTTAAACATGGAAAATTTCCCAGAATGAGTCAGATATGTGCTTATCTGAAATGACAAAATAGGCTCTAACTTAAAACTTTTGGCATCTGAATCTGACTCTGATATTTCTACCAGTTAGAAGTTATCTGAATTAAAAATCCTCAGGACCAAATCTCTTGGTGTTCCTGAAGATCAGATATATCAACACGTGGCCTCTCTTGCGTCTGACCTTGTATCTTCTAGACAACTGTCTAGCACAGAACTCAAGAGACAGACTATTGAGATCCCCTCGAGCAGTGTGCAGATTTTTGGGATTAGACACCCATCATAAGCTGTAATTAATTTTCCCTCTAGCATGTCAACTCAATTTATGTGCTATTAATTAACTACTATTTAAAATTCCCATGAAATCATGTCGTTTTGCATGCTAACTTTGTGTACATATACTTGCCACAACTCTCACTCTCACAATTTTCACTCACATACAACACAAATCCTCTCTCTCAAATCTCTCTTGAAATTCTGGTATCAGATATAAGATGTCGAAGGTAATGTCACGACACTAATATCTGGTTATAAACAATGGATAAACACAAACAGAATGGTAAAGCAAATCACACAAGCAATTGTTAACCCAGTTCGGTGCAACTCACCTACGTCTGGGGACTACCAAGCCAGGAAGGAAATCCACTAAAATAGAATTAGTTCAAAGACTATCCGTACACTTCACAAAGTTACAGTCTTTCTCACCTAAGCTCTACCCGTGCAATTTCTACCTAAGCACTCTTAGATATGAGAACCCACTCACTTCCCTTACAATCACACACCCGTGATTTTAAACAACAATCCCTTGTGAAAAGAAAATACTTTTCAATTACAATATTCTTGATTTTACTTCACAGTTTCAATCAAGAAGACACACTCTTGATCTTGCTTCAAAGCTTTGATCAAGAAGACAAATCAGTCCAATTCAATCATCAATGGATGACTTGAATGACCTACAGACACAAACCCTAGCTCTCTCTCTAAATTTCGCTCAGTCTTGGTTGCGTGTACAATCAGGTTTTCTAAGTCCCTTTTTATAGAAGTATTGGACACCTTGAAAACCCTAGATATATTTTCCAATCAAATCTTTCCAATCAAATCTTTATAGAAGTTAGCCATATCTTTAATCAACCAATGATTGCCACCAATTGTTTAATCACAAAACACCAGACATTCATACTGAATGTTCTGTGTACAAGATGTCAAGACATCGGGTCTGACATCTGGAAAAATCCTGCATAATCCAGTTTCCTTTTATAGCAGGTACAACCATATCAGTTACCATGACAATGAGTATGTCAACTGAAACAATCCTGCAGCATATGTCTTCCATTTAAGCTCCAGCAGGTACATCCAATATCAGAAGCCTTGTCAATGTATGTGGCATTCTGAAACAATCATGCTTGCATATGTTCTTCATCTTCAGCAGGTACATAGGATATCTCATGTTAAGACATCACACATGACATCTTGTGAACACTCTTTGTTTTACCAAAATTGCTGCCAATTCTTAGAATCAACAAACTCCCCCTTTGGAAAATTTTGGCTAAAACATATATATGTCCTTTTTGTTCACAAGTTAAACTATCAGCAGTTAAACCACATAACAGTAGTTTAATCAGCAGCAGAAGCAAAAACAATTACTAGCTATGGCTACTAGTAATACACATATGCACAAGGGTACTTCTCCTCCCCCTAAATCTGTGCAACAATCAACAGAATTACTAGTTATGGATGCAACTAGTAAGACACACAAATGCACAATGCACCAGGGTACTTCTTCTCCCCCTCAATCTGTGCATTCAAAGCAGCTACTGAACTCCAGTACCTGTACCAGCCAGAATGTCATACTGACATCTGCTTCAACATCAGCACCTGTGCACCATATCAGACATCCTGTTTGACATCTGTAAACAGACAACCATACTGTTGTAGCACTTGTGCACTTCTTCCAAAAATAGCTGTCCTCCAGTCCAGCCACATCCAACTTCCATATCAAGCACTTCTCCCCCTTTTTAGTCAAAATTGACCAAAGGTGACCAATCAGACAAAATAAATGTCTATTAGTCTAGCAGATAAAGTTAAAACAGATGTTATAACATTAAGCATGTTAAAACAGAATATTCAGGAAGTACACAACATCATTATACACAGTTGAAAGCTGAGATAATGAACAAATTCAAGGAACTCATTAAGAGCCCTAAATATTACATAACAGGCATCATGAGGACTGCCACAAAATACAAAAAAAGCAGAAAGAACATCAGCTTTTCAAACATCAGCCCAGCTTCCACCACACCTTCCAGCACCCCTCCTAGTCTTCAATACAGCCAGGGGCAATTAATCAGAAGAAGAAGTATCTCCTTCACCTTCATCTTCATCATCACTTGTACCTTCAAAACTTTCTGAGCTTCCAGAACCTCCACTAGATTGGGATTTTGATCCAGTCTTTTCTACTTCTTCCTTCTCCAGGCTACAGATAAGAACTTCTAACGCCTCTTTTCTAGCCTTTGCCACCTTTATCCCATTGTCCAATTCCTTGCAGGTCTCTTTCAGTTGGTCAATCAATCTTCCTTTAGTTGTAGACTCCCTTCTGGCAGATGTCATAACATCATTGACATGACTTCCCTCAAACAGCTTGTAATGGATGGACAAAGGGGTTTTCCTCCTGCTAGGAATATCACTTGTGCTTAAGATTCCTGGTTGTTGACTCAGGATGATCCCACAAATGATAGGTGGGAATGCAATGGGCAACTTAACAGCATTGGTGGAAGCATGTCTAATGGTTTGTTCAAATATGAACTTGCCAAAATCATAGTTAACCCTTGTTCCAATAGCATGAATGATCCTCCCAAGAGCAATGGAGATGGTAGATATGTGATTAGTAGGAACCCAATTTGCAGAACCAATCTTATGCAAGATGGCATACTTGACAGTTAGTTTACTAGCTGCAAGATGTTTCCTACTGGGCCATTCATTAACTTGGCCAGCTGTAATCATCCTATAGATCTCATTATCTGTGGCCTCTAGATCTACCCCTTCATCAGTTCCTCTCCCCAGGAACCTGTTGATGATAGTAGGTGAAAGTTTCACACACTTACCCCTTACAAAAACTTTGCAGCCCTCCCTGCTGTTTCTTTCATATATCTCCTCAGGAATGTTCACAATGAATTCTTTGACTAACCCCTCATAGCACTGAGGCAGAGTAGTCACAGTTTTCATAAGACCAGCTGTCTTAATTAACTCCATGACTTCCTTTACTTCACTTGCCTCTTTTCCCAATTCTCTTTCAACTGCTACCCTTCTTTAAGTCACAAACTTCCATTTGGCAGCACCACCTTCCACGTGAAACGAGATATTGTCAAGATGAACAGCAGCCACTTTGTTTGGAGACTTCTTTACAGGCTTCCTTTTAACAGGGGAAATGTCTGAGACATCATATTCGACATCCTCATCAGATTCAGAACTCTCACTGTCTTTCTTCTTCCTGACCTCTACTTTACTCCAAGATTTGGAGGGACCTATACCAGCAACCCTTTTCTCTTTTCTACCCGTCCTTATCTCAGCCATACTCTTCCTCTTTCTTAGTCTATTGGCTGCACTTGTTTTCACAAGATTGACCAACGTGTCATCTTCTTCCTCAGACCCTTCTTCCTCAATGTCCTGAGCAGTATCAGGTGACATACTAGGTAAGTTTTTTCCAAGTGAACACAGACCCTCAGCAGCTACTTCCTTTTCTGTTTTAGATGAGTTATCATCTTTCTCAGCTTGGCTTTCCACCTCAGGTGAGGGTTCCCTTATGGACAGAGAGGTAAAAATGTCCTTAACTCCATGCTCTTCGCTCAGTATGCTAGTAACTAGTATCATACGCAGGGAAGTTACTTCCATCAAATCTTCCTCTAAAAATTCCATGGAGGGAGTTCTAGTATGGAAGGACTTTGAGCTAGATGTTGACGGATGTTGAGACATGTTGTTGAACTTTTGAGAAAACTTTCTTTGCCCTAGCAGAGGTTCTTTGATAGTGTTCAGGCAGAGTGTGCTATTTCCAATACTAAGAGATGGTTCATTAGTAATGTGGCTTTTTCTTTTCATTGGGCAGACAATATTTTTCTTGCCTTTTCCACTCCACATTAATTGCCCTATTTTCTAAAGAAGCCAAGCCCCTAATTTTCCCTTTTCCTCATACAAGTCCTTTGCAGACAGGTTGTCATAATACAATGTCATAGCATCGAGTGTGACATTTTAGATAATTCTCAGCAATTTCATCCACCTTGGTTGAGCATTGTTGTTTTCAACTGACATAGTTCCTTGTGTCTCAGTTCCAGCAGAGCTCTTACTAACTTCAGACTTCATACCACCAGTCATGTGTTCAGGTGTTTGTGCCATCATGACCTTTTCTTCCTTGAGGTTAGGTATTAGCACCCTTATCTGACACTTTTCCTTTCCCTTGGAGATACTTCTTGCAATTGTACTTATCTTAGAGGAATTATCCATTTGAGAGCTCCACATGTAGCAGTTGTTGTTGGTCCTGATTCCTTTCATAATTACTTCACTGTCTTTGTTCACAATCTGACATTCAGTTTTAGTGAAGATGATACTCAGACCTTGATCCCCTAGCTGACTGATGCTTATTAAGTTTGAAGTCAGGCCCTTGACCAGAAGAATATTGTCCAATTTAGGAGCTCCAGGGTACTCAAGCTTGCCTATCCCCTTTATTTCACCTTTAGCTCCATCACCAAAGGTTACATAACTTAAGTCATGAGGGTGAAGATCAGTTAGCAGGTCTTGGTTCCCAGTCATGTGTCTGGAGCATCCACTATCAAAATACCACTCTTCTTTGTGAGCTATTAGACTTAGAGCATTAGTCTTAGGAACCCATTTCTTCTTGTTGATAGGCTTGTGATATTTGGGTCTGGGTTGATAGTAAGTCTGAACATGGCTAGGATAACCATACAGTTTATAACAGGAGGACCTAGAGTGTCCAACTTTCCCACAGTAATGACATCTCCATCCTTGGTGTTTGCCATACTGCTGTCTTCTCTTCTGCTGTTGCTGATGAGGGTGGGTAGGGTAACCATACAACTTATAGCAGAAGGACCTTGAGTGTCCAAATTTCCCACAGTAATGACATCTCCATCTTTGGTGTTTGTACTTTTGTTGTTCTTTCTTTAGATGGTGTGACATATGATGTGACATCTTGGAACTTCTCTTAGGTTTAGCTTGAGGTTTGCAGCCAGTGTAACTACTTTCAGCCTTGGTTTTATGGTACCCTAGTCCTGATTTGACTCCTGTGATTTGTCCAGTTTGAAGAATCTTGTCTAAGGAGTCAGATCCATTGTTCAGCATCCTTACATACTTGGTTGTCTCCTCTAGTTTTGAGTTTAAGAGCACAACTTCAGTCTTTAGCTCGAGGATAGTTTCCACATGTTCTGCTTTTTCTTTCTCCAGTTGGACTATCTTCTGGCTCTCAACTTGTTGATCTTCATCTAGCTTGACCTTTAGAGCCACAGCTTCTGTTTTCAATTTGGAGATGGTTTCCAAGAATTTTCCCTTCTCATTCTCAAGTTGAGTTATGTCTTTTTCTTGATTTAAAGACTGTTTGTTTAGTTCAACACTTTTCTGACACAGCTCTTTGTAGGTAGAGGCCAATTCCTCAAAAGTTACTTCACCATCACTTGACTCTTCATCAGATTCCCATCTTCCTGTCAAGGCAGTCACAAGATTTGCAGCCTCTTCAGTATCACTCTCATCAGACCATGTGGCAGCAAGACTCATCTTCTGTTTCTTAAGGTAGGTCCCACATTCAGAACTGATGTGTCCATACCCATCACATTCATAGCACTGAACCTCTTTTCCTTCTTTGGGCTTCTCATCTGCTCTTACTTTTCCTCCAGCATTGTTGGATTTACTGATGTCAGACGAGATGTTATTGACATTTCCCTTGGATCTGACACCCATTTTCTTTAACAATCTGTTCAACTGTCTCCCCAGCATAGCAACTTCATTGGCCCACTCTTTATCCACATCTTGGCTGTTTTCCTCTTCTGTGTTGGAAACAAAGGAAATGCTCTTGATTTTCTTTTCAGTTCCCTCAATCAATCCCATCTCAAAGGTTTGGAGGGAGCCAATTAACTCATCTACCCTCATGTTGGAGATGTCTTGAGACTCTTCTATGGCAGTCACCTTCATTGCAAATCTCTTAGGGAGTGACCTAAGTATTTTTCTCACCAACTTTTCATCTGTCATCTTCTCTCCCAGGGCTCCTGAAGCATTAGCTATCTCAAGGATACTCATGTGGAATTCATGAATGTTTTCATCTTCTTTCATCCTTAAGTTTTCAAACTTGGAGGTGAGCAGCTGAAGTCTAGACATCTTTACCCTGGAGGTGCCTTCATGAGTGGTCTTAAGAATGTCCCAAGCATCTTTGGCCACTTCACAGTTATTTACCAGCCTGAAAATATTCTTGTCTACACCATTGAATATTACATTCAAGGCTTTAGAGTTTCCAAGAGCAAGATCATCCTCCTCCTTGGACCATTGTTCTTCAGGCTTCTTCTCAGTAGTGGCTTCTCCTTCTTTAGTGACTACAGGGTGCACCCATCCTGTCAAGACAGCTTTCCAAGCTGTAGCACCTAAAATTTGCACCTCCCATTTGTATATACATTTCATGTTTAGGTCATTAACATTGCATTGTCATTACATGGTCCATTACATGTCATCAGTCAGACTGGTCAGGAGATTCCACTGTGCAAGGCAACAAGGGCATTCTCCATGAGATCAAAGCCCTAGGGTTGGAAAAATGAGTTCACATGATTCAAGGAACATTTTGAAGTGATTTGGCCAAGTATTGGAGGCTCAGAGATCATCAGTTCATGTGCAAATCATCTGAGACCCTGAAAAGTCAACAGAAGTCAACTGTCAAGTCAACTATGGATTTGGAGGTGGGAGAGGGTCAGTGATACCTCATTCATGTTCAAACAAGTCTCATTTGAAATTTCAAACATCAACATTGAAGAATTTGAGTTCAGATCAAGACTTTCCCAAAATAGCAAGTGACCTGTAATTTGAACTTTCCAAAAATGGAAAGGTTTTTGACCAACTTCAACTCAAGATTACATCATCAATAAAGATTCAAATGAAATTTTGTCCAACATGAAAGTTGAAGATCTTTCTCTCCCATTTCCAAAAAGTCCAAGATTATGAATTTCTCATGTGTGGTTGAGGAGATATGGTTCAATCATGGCAAAGTGTGGTTTAAACTTCAAATGAGCATAACTTTCAAACCAAAACTCCAATTTGAGTGGTTCTTTTTGAATATTGATCCTTATGACATGTATTTTCCAAGCATACCATCATTTGACATAAAATCTCATTTGCATGGCATTGGCTCACTCATGAAGATTTTGGGAAGAAATTGCATAAACTCATTTTTGTGGAACATATGCATACCAAATCAATTCAAAAGTGTGCATGGGTTGTTTTTAAGGCATTTTGGACCAAGAGTGTGCACTGTTCACATGCATGGAGGTGCATGGAGTGGAAAATCTCATTTTTGCATTTACACCACAAACTCACTAATCACATTTGCATTTGCCCTAAACCTTTCTTAAACATGATTAGCATGGAGTATATATGCTTAATCATAACTGCTTTGCTCAGAATCTCAATTCTAGATCTAGATTTCACAAATTCTCCAAATTTTCCTCTCACTTTTTCTGCGAAATTCTTCAAACCTAAGCATTTTCTAGTGATCAATTCATCATCATGAAGCATAATTGAGCACATTTGCACGTGGAAGCAGAGGAAATTGTTGCATTCTTGTTCATGTTCAAGGTGTGAAGCATCCATGGCAGTTGAAGCTTGAGCTGGATTCGTGTATCCTTGAGCCTCACATTCATCATCATTCATCTCAAGAAGCATATTGGAAGAGATTTGAGGCGTGGCAAGGCTTGGAAGCAAGTGAATCCAATTCTGTTCATCAAGAGGTTGGTTTTTCGACCTCTTTAATTTTGCAAATCATCATGCCTATTGTGTAGATCTTTGAATGGTGGTAATTCTGGTACAAATTTGGAATGATTTCGTGCTGTTTTGAGCAAGTTACATGCAATTGAAGTTTTGATGTGGATATTTGATTCCTTCGATCCAAGCATGTTATGATGTTTTAGTGCAAATTAATCTTGAATCCTTGTTGTATGTGGCCTGGCGAATTGATTGATGTAGAAATTTTGGATTTCTGGACATGTTTATGAAATCTGGAAAAGTTGGATGAAGATCTTCATGATCTTCATCGTGTTCTTCATTTTCCAGTTTTGCTGGAGATTTTCCTGCGAATTTTGCCACGAAACGCATGAGATTTCCTGCGGAACGCATAGGCATTACCTGCGGATTTTTCAAATCCATGCATGCGCGCACTTTAGGGTTTAGGCTTGAAACTACGTCGTTTTGCAAGCGCGCGCTAGGTAGTTTGAATTTGGCACCGGTTCGAGCCTGGCTGATGGCATTTCTCACATTGCCTTGTATTTTCTCACTATTTCCTTCACATTGCCATGCTTGCTCCATTTCTTTTTTAATTTCTTCCATGAACTTCTAAAATTCACCATAATTTGAAAAGTTATCCAAATTCATCCCAATTTTTTGCATTGTGTTCCTCATTCTATCTAGTTTTTTATGATTATCAAAATGCAAGTTGTACCTGGCCTGGAAAATATTTTGTCTAAGGAGTTTGAACATGTGTCCATACTTGACCTTGCCTTGGTTATCATGTTGTGAAATGCTGGTATTTGATCCAATGAATATGAAATTTTGCATGCTATAACTAGACACATTGCTTGACATTTTGGTGTTGATTTGGTATTTTTATAAATTGTCAATTCTGTTTTATGATCATGTTAAGTTGGTGTGACAATTTGTGTCACACCTTTTGGTGTTCAACTTGTATGATGTGTTTGCCATGCCAAATGATATCCTATGCTCCTGATTTTTTGTGTGATGCATGTTATAGATGTTGTGAGTGCTCATGAATTTTGTTGGAATTATTTGAATCATTTCTGATTTAATTGAGATTTTTCATTCTGGTTGATCATATTTGAGCTTTAAAATTGCCTTGAACTTCAATTGATCATGAAATGCTTTTGGTTAATGATATTGATATGAGACCTTTTGGAATGTGTCAAGATATGACTGAAGTTGATTCATGTTAAATTTCATGTTCTGTTTTGAATGTTTGACCCTCTTTTGACCCTAGGCTTTGACCTAGTGGTTTGGACTCACTGTTTGGATTGTGGATTTCAGGTTGAGAAGCACATTGCCTTGGTTGGAGTGATTCACTCATTTGAATTGATTAGTTGATTGATATTGAATAATATTGAGTTGTTTTGTAGGCTTTGAGAACAAGTGGCCTAATGGCTTGTGCCTTGCACATTGGTGCTTGATGCTTTGTCTGTCTGTATGATTGACTGTTGCCTGTCTGTTTGTTTGAATTGTGTACTGATTATTTTAGATTTTTCACAGGTACCTAAGTTGCTTTGAGTTCTTTTGAACTTGATTTTGCTTTGCTTGGTTGCTTAACCACTGAGGTATAACTCTCTGACTTCATGTAGTCTGGAAGACCTGTCCTGTTATGTGGGCAGGCACCTGTCTGAAGCCCTTCTTAAGAGGCAATGCTTGTGAATGTTTACTTTTGTGCCAAGCAGGAAAAGTCCTCTTATGAGGCAATTGGCAGATAAAAGAGATGTGCAATCCATCTCCTGCTATTCAGTGTGTTATCCACTTTGCTCACACCATGTGTTGATGCATTGTGGATATTAACCCAAGATCTTTGTTGTGTCAGTCATATGTGGAGAAGAGTTCCTACTTTCTGAGCTCCCACACTTTCATTTGTCTGAAGCTCTCCCAGGCCAGGGATAAGAGCTGTGAGGTCTTACCCTCACTTCCCATTTCATCAGCTTCACCCTAACTCTCAATGTTAGGGTTAAGAGCTAACCACACCCGATTCCAGTTGGCTTGTGTTTCACAGCCTAACCTTGTATGAGCCCATTTGTTTGCATCTAGTGTGTGTGCTTGCTTGTTGTGCTTGTATGACTTTGCTTGTGCTGTTTAGGATAGCTTGCTCCTTGTGCAAGTTAGATAGAAACCTTAACATAGGGATGGTATGCGTGATAACTTCTAGGCTCGAGTCGTAGTCTCCCTAGTAGTTTGTGTCTCCCTTTGTATCTGGTTAGGCTAGTCCTTTTTCCCTGCGTATGGGAACTACGTCACCCTGATCCTCATACCAGATGAGGTACGTAGGCAGGAGATGAGCTGATCTCTCCGGGCGCCCTTTTTCTTTCTTTTCCTCTTTGTGTGTGTTTGGAGTCTGACGTAAGTCCAGCGATTGGCAGTTGGTTTCCTGTGTGTGTTTGTTGGTTCGGAGTCTGATGTAAGTCCAGCGATTGGCATTCGGTTTCTAGGTTTGCCTGTTTGTGTGGAGTCTGACGTAAGTCCAGCGATTGGCAGTCGGTTTCCTGTGTGGTTTTGTTTGGCGTGCGTTAGCCGAGCTATGAGTGCTCTGATTCTTCTCCAGTTAAAGAAGATACGTATGCATAGGGTGCGACATCCTAGCGAGCACGTTTCCCCTGTCCCGAACTACGTCGACTCTGATGTCTATGTCTGATAGACTGCGTAGGCCCAGGATGCGATATCCTGCCGAGTCCTGTTTCTCTTGTTTTCCTGTGTTTCCTTCCAGCCTTGTGCAGTGTTTGAGCAGTTTTTAGCAACCTTTCTTCTATTCTTTTGTGCGTGGATCCCGTCGAGTACGACGGATGCGTAGGGGTGCTAATACCTTCCCTTCGCATAACCGACTCCCGATCCCATCTCTCTCTGGTCGCGAGACCATGTCTTTTCCAGGTTTACTTCGAGCGTTTCCTTTCCCTCTTTTGGGATAAATAACGCACGGTGGCGGCTCTATTGTTTCGTTTTCCCGCCGGTTTTTCGCGTAATGCGACAGCTGGCGACTCTGCTGGGGAATAAGAGAAGTTGACCTCTTGCTGGTCCATCTTCCCTAAGCGAGTCTCTCCTAGCGCTCTCTAGGATAGGGTTTGGTTGCTTTTGCTGTTTCATTTATTGCATTCATTTATTTATGGTTTGCATTTATGTTTGCATTTATGTTTGCATTTATGTTTGCATTTATGTTTGCATTCATCATATATTCATCTGGCTGTGCTGTGTTGTCTCTCTGTTGGGGTGGGAGTTACATGAGGTAAAAGGCCCAATACCCAGGTTATGAGTGAAATCTAGGACACCTAGGAATAGAGTGATTCTTGGGAAGCGGGTGGTATTGCGCCACTTAGCGGAACTTGATATCACGAGCAGTTCAGACTCTGATGGGGTATCGTCGTTACATACTTCGGGTGTGTATATGATGATATTCTATGAAAGAGTTATTTATGTTGCGTTTCTCTTGACCTTACCCTGGCCTAGATGACACCCGTGAGTGGGGAGGGAATGATCATTATTACAGGTACAGTTGATGACTTGTCGGTGACTCGTTGGTGACTTGTGGTCTTGTTGGTGACTTGGTTCTTCAGATTGGGTCTCAGATGACTTTGGGTCTCAGATGATTTGTGGTTCTGAATTCAAGCCGAAGCTTTGATCCTGTGCTCCGAGATACACAGCCAGCCAGTCGTGTCTACATCATTTGCATCATAGCATGTTTATTTCAAAAAAAAATAATGCAAAAAAAAATGGAAAAAAGAAAAAGCTAATCTCTTCATTCATATCATTTCTCAGGTTCATTCAGGGGTCTATTCATTGTGAGAGATGGAATCCGTTCCCGAGTTGAAGCGGAAGACTTGTTCCTACAGTTTTCACCGTGAGCCTTTGACTTCTTTGATAGAGTTGAGCAACTTGGTGACCGGCGGTAGTCAGAAGGTGTTTGCTGATCAGTATGGGGATTTGTTGACACTGTTGAGGATGGTGGTAGATCCAGTGCCGTTGCAGACTCTTCTACAGTTCTATGACCCAGAGCTCCGTTGCTTCACTTTCCAGGATTATCAGTTAGCGCCCACTCTTGAGGAGTACTCCATTATGATGAATGTCCCGATCCGGTATCAGGTTCCTTTCTTGGATGTGCCTAAGGAGGTTGATTTCAGAGTTGTCGCCAGAGCTCTTCATCTGAGTGTCAAAGAAGTGACTGATAATTGAAAGTCGAGTGGTGATGTGGTGGGGTTTCCTTTGAAGTTCATGTTGAGGATGGCTAAAGAGGAAGCAAAGAAGGGAAATTGGGAAGCTTTTCATGCTCAGTTGGCTATCATGATTTATGGGATTGTATTGTTCCCAAGTATGCCCAATTTTGTGGATTATGGTGCAGTCATTATCTTCATCGAAGGAAACCCGGTTCTTACTTTGTTAGCTGACACTTACTATGTTATCCACAGTAGGCATGGTAAGGGTGGAGCTATCAGATGTTGTCTCCCATTATTGCTCAGATGGTTCTTGTCTCTTCTGCCAGTCAGTGGACCTTTTGTGGATGCTCAGGGCACCCGTAAGTGGACTTAGAGGGTTATGTCTCTTACCTCCTATGATATCAGGTGGCAATCTTACCGGATGGATGTGCGTAATGTCATCATGAGTTGTGGAAAGTTTCGCAATGTGCCACTTATAGGGACTAAGGGTTGCATCAATTACAACCCGGTTCTTTCTCTTCGCCAGTTGGGGTTTGTGATGAATAGAAGACCACTTGGTGCTGAGATAGTCGAAAGTGTGTATTTTGAGAAGCGGAGTGACCCTGCTAGATTGGAGCGGATAGGAAGAGCTTGGAAGACCATCGGTGTCAAGGATGGAGCTGTTCTGGGGAAGAAGTTTGCTGTTGCTATGCCTGACTATGTTGATTGGGTCAAGAATAGAGTTGAGACTTTGTTGTTGCCCTATGATAGGATGGAGCCATTGCAAGAGCAACCACCTTTGATCCTTGCTGAGAGTGTACCTGCTGAGCAGTATAAACAAGCCCTGATGGAGAATCGTCGGTTGAAGGAGAAGGAGCAAGACACCCAGATGGAGCTTTACAAAGCCAAAGCTGACAAGTTGAACTTGGCTCATCAACTCAAAGGCATGCAGGGTGAAGATGCTAGCAGATTGAAGAGCAAGAAGAGGTCCTATGAGGAGGTGGAGACCTTGTTGAATGAAGAACACCGTGAGTGTCTAAGGTTGCAAAGAGCGGAAGCCAATTATCAGAAAAAGATAAGAGCCCTGGAAAAGCAGCTTAGAGACAAAGACATCCAGTTGAAGAAGGAAGTTGACTTGAGACATGCATCAGAGAGCCAGCTTGGAGGAGAAGTTGTGGAGCTCAGAAGACAACTGAAGGAGAAGCTCACTCCTTTTCCAGAATGTTCAGAGTGCGACCTGTTGATAGACCAGTGCCAATACCTGAAGACTCTCATTCCGGGAGAACATTTGTCTTAGCTTGTATCTCTGTTGCTTATGTTGAGAATCACCTCCAGGCTTGTTGGATGGGATTCTTTGTTGTACTCTGATCATTTGGGATCCTTGTCTGAATATTGTTGTATGATTCTTGTTGCTCATATCTATGTATGAGGTTGTTGATGTTTCACCTTGGTGCTCACTGTCTTGTGTATGTTGCTTCTTTGTTGTTTGTATTGCAGGATTGCCATTTCTTGAAAGATGAATTAGGCTCTTTGAATGCCTGAGAAATGAACATATCATGTGCATCATACGCATCATTAGCATCATACACATATCATTTTGCATTACAGGTGTTCTTGCTCGAGACTTCTCACTCTGGTTCCTGTGTTAGGCAGGATAGCTGATCAACGTCCGCACCGCTACTTAACCAGACTGAATCAACAGAGGAACATGGACCAGGTTCAAGCAGAGTTGGCTGAGATGAGGGCTAACATGGCCCAATTCATGACAATGATGCAAGGGGTCGTTCAAGGGCAGGAGGAGCTGCGTGCCTTAGCCCAAAGACAGGAAGTCGTGATTCCGCCGTCCAACCGTGCTTCACCAGTGGGTGTCCCGGTTAATGATCATAATGTTGCTGCTGCTCCCGTCAATGACTACGCTGTGGGTGATGAGTTGAGGGGGATCAGAATCAACGGACATCCTCTTGCTGCAGAGACTGTTAATGCCAGAGCAACTCGTGCTCCCGTGCGCCATCCTGCTCCGTTGGTTGACAGGCAGGAAGACATGTTCACATTGCTTAGTGAAGACGATGATGTTGGAAGAGTTGAAGAGAGGGATCAGAAGGTTGATGCCCTTGCTGAAAAAATCAGAGCTATGGAATGTCAGAATTCCCTGGGGTTTGATGTGACAAATATGGGGCTGGTGGAAGGATTGAGAATTCCCTACAAGTTCAAAGCACCTTCATTTGATAAATATAACGGTACTTCTTGTCCTCGCACCCATGTGCAGGCGTATTACAGGAAGATCTCTGCTTATACAGATGATGAGAAGATGTGGATGTATTTTTTCCAGGACAGCTTGTCTGGGGCTTCCTTGGATTGGTACATGGAGTTAAAGAGAGAATCTATCCGAAGTTGGAGGGATCTGGGTGAAGCCTTCTTGAGGCAATACAAACATAATATGGACATGGCGCCAAGCCGGACTCAGTTGCAGAGTCTATGTCAAAAATCTAGTGAGAGTTTCAAGGAGTACGCCCAGAGGTGGCGTGAGTTGGCCGCAAGAGTACAACCCCCTATGCTGGAGAGGGAACTGACTGATATGTTTATCGGTACACTATAAGGAGTATTCATGGACCGGATGGGAAGTTGCCCATTCGGTAGTTTCTCAGACGTTGGAATTTGTGGGGAGAAGACTGAAAGTTTGATTAAAGCTGGGAAGATTCAGGATGCCGGTTCCTCATCTTCCAAGAAGCCATTTGTTGGGGCACCTCGCAGAAGAGAGGGTGAAACCAATGCCGTGCATAGTGGAAGAAGTGTGAACAGAGGGCAATATCGCCAGGTTGCTGCTGTAACCATTCCAGCACCCCAACCTCGTCAACAACAGTAACAACAGAGAGTTCAACAACAACAGCAACAATAGCAACGTCCGTATCAGCCTAGACAGAGGATGCCTGATCGTCGTTTCGACCCGTTGCCAATGACCTATGCTGAGTTGTTGCCTGAACTGCTCCGATTGGGGTTTGTGGAGTTGCGTACAATGGCTCCGTTGACAAAGATACCACCTGGGTATGATGCCAACGTACGTTGTGATTTCCATTCTGGTGCTCCAGGGCACCACATTGAGAACTGTCGGGCTTTTCATCATAAGGTCCAGGTCTTAATTGACGCCAAAACAATCAATTTTGCTCCTGTGCCGAATGTTGTAAACAACCCTATGCCTCAGCATGGTGCGCATAGAGTGAACAATTTGGAAGACGGTGAAGCTGTAGACTTGATGGTCAGTGTTGATGAGATTCAGACTTCATTGCTGATTGTGAAGGATCGTTTGTTGAATGGAGGGGTATTCCCGGGCTGTTGTGAGGACTGTGTAGACTGTGCAGAGTCAGAGAATGGTTGTGATCAGTTGAGGGCTGGTATTCAGAATCTGATCGATGAGGGTTGTTTACAGTTTTCTCGGGCTGTGAAAGATCGTGGGATGGTGTCAACCGTCACCATTTATTTCAAACTGTCCGAGGGACGTGGCCAGAGAATTGTCAGTGCGCCTGCAACCAGTGGTACTCCTGTTACCATTTCTGCTCCTGTAACCGTCAGTGCTCCAACAACCATCGTTGCTTCGGGTAGAAGGCCGGTTGAGAATAGTAGGGTTGTGCCATGGAAGTATGACAACGCTTATCGTAGCAACCGAAGGGCTGAGAGTCAGGTTAGGCCAGTGAATCAGTCTCCTGTGACTATTGGTGTGTCTAGTAGGACTCATGTGGTTGTTGGTCCAGTTGTGGACAATGTTGGAGGACCAGGAGGGTTTACCAGAAGTGGACGTCTGTTTGCTCCCCAACCTTTGAGGGATAACAATGCCGAGGCTCTCGCCAAAGCTAAGGGTAAACAAGCTGCTGTTGAGGAAGAACCTGCTCAGAAGGAAACGCCTGAGGGCTCGTTTGAGAAAGACGTGGAGGAGTTCATGAAAATAATTAAGAAGAGTGACTACAAGATTGTAGATCAGCTGAATCAAACTCCGTCCAAAATTTCCATACTCTCACTGATGTTATGCTCTGAGGCACACCGTAATGCCTTGTTGAAGATGCTAAATCTGGCTTACGTACCTCAAGAGATCTCTGTCAACCAATTGGAGGGTGTGATTGCTAATGTGAGTACCGGGCATGGTGTGGGGTTCACAGATTTGGACTTGACGCCTGAAGGTCGCAACCATAACAAGGCCCTGCATATCACCATGGAGTGCAAAGGCGCGGTATTGTCCCATGTGCTGGTGGACACTGGCTCGTCTTTGAATGTGCTGCCTAAGAAGATTCTGGGTAAGATAGATGTTGAAGGGGTTGTCCTTACTCCGAGCGATTTGATTGTTCATGCTTTTGATGGATCCAAACGGTCTGTTTTTGGTGAAGTCACGTTGCAGGTTAAGATTGGCCTGGAGGTATTTGATATTATCTTCTATGTGATGGATATCCAACCAGCATATAGTTTCTTATTGGGGCGTCCTTGGATTCACGCAGCTGGGGCAGTATCGTCAACTCTCCACCAGAAGCTGAAATATGTCTGGAACGGTCAGATTGTGACTGTGTGCGGTGAAAAAGACATTCTGGTGAGTCACCTATCCTCTTTTAAGTATGTAGAGGTGGATGGCGAGATCCATGAAACTTTATGCCAGGCATTCGAGACCGTTGCTCTTGAGAGGGTGGCTTTTGCTGAGCAGAAGAAGTCGGGTGCCTCAATTGCATCGTACAAACAGGCAGTGGAAGTTGTCAACTCTGGTAATTCAGAAGGTTGGGGCAAGATGGTGGATTTGCCCGTGAAAGAAGACAAGTTCGGTATTGGTTATCAACCCCTGCAAGCGGAGCAGATTGAGCAGAAAGGGCCGAGTACCTTTACCAGCGCTGGGCTGATGAATCACGGTGATGTCTTTGCAACCAGTAGTGAAGATTGTGACAGTGATTGTGATCTAGACAACTGGGTTCGCCCATGTGTGTAGCACCTCAAATTTGCACCTCCCATTCTGTACATTCATTTCATGATTAGGTCATTAACATTGCATTGTTCATTGCATAGTTCATTGCATGTCATCAGTCAAGACTGGTCAGGCGATTCAGTTGTGCAAGCAAGCAAGTGCATTTTCTTCATGAGATCAAAGCACTAGGGTGGTTACAATGAGTTCATGTGATCCAAGGATCATTTTGAAGTGGTTTGGTCAAGTGTTCAAGGCTCAAGGCTCATCAGTCAATGATCAATTCATCTGAAACCCTAGAAAGTCAACAAAAGTCAATTGTCAATTCAATCATGGATTTGAAGGTGGGAGATGGTTAGAGAGGCCTCATTCATGTCCATACAAGTCTCATTTGACATTTCAAACATCAATATTGAAGAATTTGAGGTCAGATCAAAACTTTCCAAAAATAGTAAGTGACCTATAATTTGAAATTGCCAAAAATGGAAAGGTTTTCTCCTCAAGATTACATTACCAAGAAATCTTCAAATGAAATTTTGTCCAACATTAAAGTTGAATATCTTTTTCTCCCATTTCCAAAAAGTCCAAGATCATGAAATTCTCACGTATGGTTGAAAAGATATGGATCAATCATGGTCAAGTGAATTTGAACTTCAAACATGCATAACTTTCACACCAAATGTCCAAATGGAGTGGTTCTTTTTGCAACATTCATGTCTTGACATGCACTATCCAAATTATGCATCACATGCCATGCATTTTCATCACATATTTTTTTGGAAAATCATTTGAATTTTGGAGGGAATTTTCAAATTCAAAAAATAATGCATTGTTTGAACATGGCAACACTTGCATTTGGTTCCAAATTGGTTTTTCAAGTGAATTCAAGCTGAACTCGTGCACTGTTCCATTGTTTTTCATGCATAGAGGTGCATTATCAAATTTTGCATTACACCTTGCTTTCATTAATCCAATTACCATATGGCTAAGCATGATTAAGGACATGATTAAGAGCAAGTATATAAGCCAAATCATAATAGATTTCTGCATCAACACATCACTTTTTCAGATCTAGATCCATTTTCACAAATTCTTCTCTCAAATTTTTCTTCAATATTCTTCAAATACATTGCCTAGTTCTTGATTCATTCTTCACCGGGAAGCATAGTGGAGCATTGCTGAGGCAGGAATCAAAGGAATCTATGAAGATTTGAAGCAGCTCGAAGCTTGCATTCATCAATGGCAGTTTCATATTTCTGTGGAATCAAGCACAATTAACCTTCAAACCTTCCTCCATTCAATCATACAAGAGCTTTGGAAGAACTGTTTAAGCATTACAAGGCCTAACATCATCAATTCCAGTTCTGTAGCTTCATCAAGGTTAGAAATCGATTCCCTTAATTCATGAAATTGTTATGTGATTGTTGTAGATCCTTCAATGCTGAGCAAGCTGAGCTTTAGATCACTGATTTCCATGCAGTATTGTGTTAGATATAGTGAATTGAAGTTTGATGTGTAAAACTTAATTGCTTCGATTTGATCATGTTAGTGAGAATTAGAACAAATCATGCTTAGATTGTTGATGTATTTTGAAAGATGAACATGTTGATGTGCTTAAATTCCAAATCTGAGAAAAATGTTCTTGAGGCGTGATGAACTTGATGAAGATGGATGAACTTCGTGCCCAGGCGTGTGTTCGATCTTCCAGATCGCGTTTCATAAGTTTGCATGGTGTTTGTGTAATACCGTTCATGTACTGGACCACGTCAGCGTATGCATGGCAAAGTGATTGGTCCTGGCGCGCTTAGCTATCCACGTCTGATTAATGAAACGCAGTGTTTCATGTACTGCGCACTCTAATTCAAAAACGTCTTCAATTCGATTCTTGCTGGCTTCATATTTTCCAAGGCCGTGCCATTTTATTTCATTTCACTCCATGTGCTTATGTACCTTGTTTCATGTGTTTTTTTATTTTTTCCTTGACTTCCAAAATTCATAAATGAATGAATATTGATCCAAATAATGTGGGAATTTTTGCACCATGCTCCTTATTGTTTCTAGTTTTTTATGACCATTTTTCCCCAATTTGTGCATGGCTGGAAAATACTTTGCCCTAGGGTTTGTGTGCATATGTTCATTTTGTGCTATACCTTGCCATATCTCTTGTGAAATGATGAGTTTTAATCCAATGCCTATGAAGTTTGACATGCTTAAACTAGACTCTTGGCTTGAATTTATGGTGTTGAGTTTGCAATTTTATCATGTGCCATTGCTGAGATATGATCTTATGAATGTAGGTGTGACAATGTGTGTCACACCTTTGCTTGCTCAATTTGATTAATTGATTTGCCATGCCAAATAAGTTCTAAATGATGTGATGTTTTGTGTGATGTCTCTTGTGATTGTTGTGAATGCTCATGATTTTTTGTGGAATTTTTGGATTCATTTCTGATTTGTTTAAGATTTTTCATTCTGGATGGTCATTTGTGCACTTTTGAATTGTTTTGAATTTCAAGGATTTGTGAAATGCTTGTGCTTTATCATTTGGATGTGAAATTTTGCACACTCCTTCTACACATGTTGAAGTTTGTTTTGGCTTTGGTTTGAAGTGTTTACCATGTTTCAATTCTGTTTTAGGCTTGTGCTAAGTTGATGTAACATTTAGTGTCCCATTTGAGCTTGTTTTGATTGCCTTGCCTTATACAATTTGATTACCATGCTTAATCTTGTCCAATTGCCCTAATTTTTGGTGTGTTGATCATGTTGTATGTTCTGTTTAGCCATGATTTTTGTTGAGATTAATTGAATCATTTTGGGATTAATGTGCATTTGTTCATTCTGTTGTCTCAATGTGCTTTCAACTTGCATACCTTGCCATGATTGATTGATGAAATGAATTTGGTAAATGATATTGACATGAGACCTTTTGGATTGTGTTCTTAATTGATTGAGGTTGATTCATGTTGAATTTCATGTTCTGTTTTGAATTATTTCTCCATCTTTGACCCTAGGCCTTGACCTAGTGGTTTGCCTCTCACAGGTGAGCTTTGTTTTCAGGTTAAGAAGTACATGGCCATGATGGAATTGATTCACTTCCTTGGATTGACTAATTGTTTGATGTTGACTAATCTTGAGTTGTTTTGTAGGTTGATGTCAAGTCATTTGTGTTGTGCACATTGGCTTGTGGCTTGCATTGCTTGCTTATCTGTCTGATTGATTGTGTGACTGTCTGTTTGACTTTTTGACTTGTATACTGATTGAGTTAGATTTTTTTCAGGTACATTAGTTGCTTAAGTTCTTTTGAACTTGCTTTTGCTTTTGCTTGGTTGCTTAACCATTTGAGGTATAACTCACTGACTTCATGTAGTCTGGAAGACCTGTCCTGTTACTTGGGCAGGCACCTGTCTGAAGCCCTCCTTAAGAGGCAATGCTTGTGTTTGTTTACTTTTGTGCCAAGCAGGAAAAGTCCTCTATGAGGCAATTGGAAGATAAAAGAGATGTGCAATCCATCTCCTGCTATTCAGTGAGTCATTCACTTTGCTCACACACCTTGTGTTGACGCATTATGGATATTAACCCAAGATCCATGTTGTGTCAGTCATATGTGGAGAAGAGTTCCTACTTTCTGAACTCCCACACTTTCATTTGTCTGAAGCTCTCCCAGGCCAGGGATAAGAGCTGTGAAGTCTTATCTTCACTTCCCATTTCATCTGCTTCACCCTAACTCTCAATGTTAGGGTTAAGAGCTAACTACACCCGATTCCAGTTGGCTTGTGTTTCACAGCCTAATCTTGTGTGAGCCCACTTTGTTTGTATATAGTGTGTGCTAATTGTGTGTATGTTTGCTTTGCCTGTGCTGTTTAGGATAGCTTGCTCCCTGTGCAAGTTAGATAGAAACTTCAACCTAGGACCATGGTGAATTTACATGATAACTATTAGGCTCGAGTTAGTCTCCCTTCTAGTTGGTCATTTCCCAGTCTCTGGTTAGGTTAGAAGTTCTTTCCCTGCGTAGGGGAACTACGTCGCCCTGATCCTCATACCAGATGAGGTACGTAGGCAGGAGATGAGCTGATCTCTCAGGGCGCCCTTTTTGTTTTTGTCCCTTGTGTGTGTTAGGAGATGGATGTAAGCCCAGCGATTGGCATTCCGTATCCTATTGTTGTGTGCTTGGAGTCCGACATAAGTCCAGCGATTGGCAGTTGATTTGCTGTGTGTGTTTGTTGGTTCGGAGTCTGATGTAAGTCCAGCGATTGGCATTCGGTTTCCTTGTTTGCCTGTTTGTGTGGAGTCTGACGTAAGTCCAGCGATTGGCAATCGGTTTCCTGTGTGGTTTTGTTTGGCGTGCGTTAGCCGAGCTACGAGTGCTCTGATTCTTCTCTAGTCCGAGAAGATACGTATGCATAGGATGCGACATCCTAGCGAGCACGTTTTCCCCTGTCCCGAACTACGTCGACTCTGATGTCTGTACCTGATAGACTACGTAGGCCCAGGATGCGATATCCTGCCGAGTTAGTTTCTCTTGTTTTCCTGTGTCTCTTTCAGCCAGTGTGCAGTGTTTGAGCAGTCTTTAGCAACCTTTCTTCTATTCTTTCTGAGCGTGGATCCCGTCGAGTACGACGGATGCGTAGGGGTGTTAATACCTTCCCTTCGCATAACCGACTCCCGATCCCATCTCTCTTTGGTCGCGAGACCATGTCTTTTCCAGGTTTACTTCGAGTGTTTCCTTTCCCTCTTTTGGGATAAATAACGCATGGTGGCGGCTCTATTGTTTTCTTTTCCCGCCGGTTTTTCGCGTAATGCGACAGTGTGCACCAGGGGAGTCGATCAACAACTGGACGGTAGAAGATGTGGTCCAAGTTACTCTTCAAATAGAGTAATTTTCTTTTGTTTTTCATTTTGCACAAAACCCTACGTTCGGCCCAAGGCGTAGTGGTTCATTGTAGGGCCTCATCATGTTTTTTCAATGATATCATTAATAAAGGACGTTTTGCAAACAATTTTGTGATCCCTGTCTTTCTGTTTTTGTTTTTCACTTTTAAAAAAAAAATGGCAATGTTTTTGTTTTTTGTGACTTTCTTGAACTCTTTTTCTAAAACAAAGCATTAAACATGCAGAAGTGATCTTACGGACTCCACTATGAACAGTTCTGTTATGGCTCAATATGATTTCAATAATCCCATCTACCAAGCTGAAGAGGAGAGTGAGGAAGACTGTGAACTCCCTAAAGAATTGGTCAGATTGTTGAAGCAAGAGGAAAGGGTTATCCAACCTCATCAGGAGGAGTTGGAGATTATTAATCTTGCTACTAAGGACGCCAGAAGGGATATTAAGATAGGGGCTGCTTTGAAGGAAGATGTCAAGAGAAGGTTGATTGAGATGCTGAGAGAGTATATGGAGATATTCGCCTGGTCGTATCAAGATATGCCTGGGTTGGATACTGATATTGTGGTGCATAGGTTACCTCTCAGAGAAGATTGTCCTTCAGTCAAGCAGAAGCTTCGGAGAACGAGTTCTGACATGGCTGTTAAGATCAAGGAAGAGGTTCAGAAGCAGTTGGATGCGGGTTTTCTGTCAGTGACTACTTATCCCCCGTGGGTGGCCAACATTGTTCCCGTGTCGAAGAAGGACGGCAAAGTTAGAATGTGTGTCAATTACCGGGATTTGAATAGAGCGAGTCCGAAAGATGATTTCCCATTACCTCACATTGATGTATTGGTTGATAATACAGCTCAATCCTCGGTTTTCTCTTTCATGGACGGTTTTTCTGGTTATAATCAGATTAAGATGGCGCCAGAGGACATGGAAAAGACGACATTCATTACACCTTGGGGCACGTTCTGCTATAAGGTGATGTCATTTGGGCTGAAGAATGTCGGTGCTACCTATCAGAGGGCTATGACGACTCTCTTTCATGACATGATGCACAAAGAGATTGAAGTGTACGTGGATGATATGATTGCGAAGTCGCAGACAGAAGAGGAGCACCTGGTTAATTTGCAGAAGTTGTTTGACAGACTGAGAAAATTCAAATTGAGGCTGAATCCGAACAAGTGTACGTTTGGAGTGAGATCCGGGAAGCTGTTAGGCTTCATTGTCAGTGAGAAAGGGATTGAGGTTGATCCAGCAAAAGTAAAAGCTATTCAAGAAATGCCTGAACCGAAAACAGAAAAGCAGGTTCGTGGGTTTTTAGGGAGATTGAACTACATTGCAAGGTTTGTATCTCACCTAACTGCCACGTGTGAACCGATATTCAAATTGCTAAGAAAGAATCAAGTAATCAGGTGGAATGATGACTGTCAGAAAGCTTTTGACAAGATAAAAGAGTATTTACAGAAACCTCCAATCCTTATACCTCCCGTTCCTGGGAGGCCTCTGATAATGTACCTGTCAGTGACTGAGAACTCGATGGGGTGTGTATTGGGACAGCATGACGAGTCTGGTCGAAAAGAGCATGCCATATACTACCTTAGCAAAAAGTTTACCGACTGTGAAATCAAATATTCACAGCTTGAGAAAACTTGTTGTGCTTTGGCCTGGGCTGCTCGCCGACTGAGGCAGTATATGTTGAACCATACTACTTTGTTGATTTCTAAGATGGATCCAGTGAAATACATCTTTGAGAAGCCGGCTCTCACCGGACGTGTTGCCCGTTGGCAGATGATTTTAACAGAATATGATATCCAGTACACGTCACAGAAGGCCATCAAAGGTAGTATTCTGTCAGACTACCTTGCCGAGCAACCGATTAATGATTATCAGTCGATGATGTTTGAATTCCCTGATGAGGACATCATGTATTTGAAGATGAAAGATTGTGAAGAACCCCTTGTCGAGGAAGGACCGGATCCTGATGACAAGTGGACACTGATGTTTGATGGGGCTGTGAATATGAACGGCAACGGTGTTGGGGCAGTGCTGATCAATCCAAAAGGGGCTCATATACCTTTTTCTGCCAGATTGACTTTTGACGTGACCAACAATGAAGCTGAGTATGAGGCTTGTATCATGGGGATAGAAGAAGCCATCGATTTGAGGATCAAAACGCTTGACATTTATGGAGATTCCTCTCTAGTGATCAATCAGGTCAATGGAGATTGGAATACCAATCAGCCGCATTTGATTCCTTACTGAGATTACACCAGAAGGATCTTGACGTTCTTCAAGAAGGTGAAGTTGTATCATGTCCCCCGGGATGAAAATCAGATGGCCGATGCCTTGGCTACTTTGTCTTCTATGATCAAAGTTCATTGGTGGAATCATGTGCCACATGTTGCAGTGAATCGACTCGAGAGGCCTGCGTATGTGTTTGCAGCCGAGTCTGTTGTTGATGAGAAACCGTGGTACTATGATATCAAGAATTTCCTTAAGAGCCAGAAGTATCCTGAAGGTGCGTCAAAGAATGATAAGAAAACCCTGAGAAGGCTAGCTGGAAGCTTTTATTTGAATCAGGATGATGTGTTGTACAAGAGAAACTTTGACATGGTCTTGCTCAGATGCGTGGATAGACACGAAGTAGACATGTTGATGCAGGAAGTGCATGAAGGATCTTTTGGTACCCATGCTGGTGGGCATGCAATGTCTAAGAAATTGTTGAGAGCCGGTTATTACTGGATGACTATGGAATCCGATTGTTTCAAATACGCTCGGAAGTGCCATAAGTGTCAGATCTATGCTGATAAGGTGCATGTACCACCAAGCCCTCTGAATGTCATGAATTCGCCTTGGCCGTTCGCGATGTGGGGCATTGATATGATTGGGAAGATCGAACCTACTGCTTCTAATGGACATCGCTTCATCCTGGTAGCGATTGATTACTTCACCAAGTGGGTGGAAGCAGCTTCCTATGCTAACGTTACCAAACAAGTGGTTGCCCGGTTCATTAAGAAGGAAATCATCTGTCGTTATGGGGTTCCTGAGAGAATCATTACTGATAATGGTTCGAATCTCAATAACAAGATGATGAAAGAGCTTTGTAGAGATTTCAAGATTGAACATCATAATTCTTCTCCTTACAGACCGAAGATGAATGGTGCTGTAGAGGCGGCAAACAAGAATATCCAGAAGATTGTGCAGAAGATGGTCGTGACATACAAGGATTGGCATGAGATGCTGCCTTTCGCTTTGCATGGGTACCGTACCTCAGTACGTACGTCGACCAGGGCAACCCCTTACTCTCTTGTGTATGGTATGGAAGCAGTCCTACCTGTTGAAGTGGAGATTCCTTCTCTGAGAGTTTTGTTAGATGTCAAGCTTGACGAAGCTGAGTGGATTCGAACAAGGTTTAATGAGTTGAGCCTTATCAAAGAGAGACGGTTAGCAGCTGTGTGCTATGGGCAGTTGTATCAGAGAAGGATGAAAAGAGCCTTTGATCAGAAAGTGCGTCCTCGAAGCTATCAGACTGGTGATCTAGTTTTGAAGAGGATCCTTCTTCCCGGTACAGATAACAGGGGCAAATGGACTCCTAATTATGAAGGTCCATATCTTGTGAAGAAGGTTTTCTCCGGTGGAGCCTTGATGCTTACAACTATGGATGGTGAATATTTTCCATCCCCTGTTAACTCAGATGTAGTCAAAAATTACTTCGCATAAATTGACCCGCTGGACGAAAAGAAAAAAGAGTCCAGGCAAAAAAGGGCATCCCGGCGAACCAAAAAAAAAAGATCGAAAAAGGTTCGGGAAAAAGTTAGGGATAAAAATGAAAAGAATTTGTACATCCGGTAAGTCGAAAACCCACAAGGGCGGCTTAGGCAAAAATGGGTATCCCGGTGGATTGAAAACCCGCAAGGGCGATCCAGGCAAAAGATGGATTAAAGCGAAGGCTACAGTCTGAGTTATCTGTACTCTATCGCGCTTCATGGTCTACCATCCCGAAGGGTATGATCGGTCCAGTCATTCTTCTCAGAAAGCATGGAATTCGGGAGAAAATTGATGATCTGTGAGTCATAACATAATTGGGAAATAGTGGATGCCGTGTTCACATTTCCATTAGGATAGTTTATTTTTCCTTTTGTGCGCAATTACCTCTTTCTAGGAATTGCTTCCCGATGTATTCTCCTTTTCAGGCCCATTTTCAATCAATAAAAAGTCGTTATTCAGATAAATTGCTCTCTTGTTTTTATTTTTACTGTTTTGTTTGCAAAAACGTCCGAATTTTTGATAAACATTGCATATAAAAACGTGAAGGCTAGACAATAACGTGCAGAAAGATAAAACATTTGAAAATCATTTTGAATGTTGAGGACACTTGAGCGTATCTTGTCCATGCAACCCCCTGGGGCATATATCTCATGTTGTTTTGCAGGTTGTTACCTTTTGGTTCCTGGCTGAACGGTAGCCATGGTTTTGTTCAGGGATGTTGTCAACACTGTCCAGTAGTGTGAGATGGGGATCTTTCCCAGCAGTTGAAACAGGTTCAGGACTTGTCTTCCCAGCATATTCAAAATCAGGGATTCCCCAGCAAGCTTGATTGAGACTGTTTTCCCAAGCAAGTCGGAAGGTTATCTGAACTATTCTCCCCTGCAGAGACGTCTGTGGAGTTTTATTCCCCAGCAGGTCTAAGGTTAGTTTTAACTCCCCAGCAGACCTGGAAGTGGGTGTATCTCCAGCCAGTTTGAGATTGTTAGTCCCCACCAAGTTGGAAGGTTGCTATCCCCAGCGGAGGTGTCAGTGGAGTATTTTATTCCCCGACAGTCTGGTTTGAAGTACTGCTATCCCCAGCGTGGTCGTGAACGCTTTTCCCCGGCAGGGTTGTGAATGCTTTCCCTAGCATGGTCGGGTATGTTATTTCCCCAACAGAGTTATGCATTTCCCCATCAGGGTGTGGAGTGTTTTCCCCTAGTGGATCTCCCTAAAAGAGGGTTTGTATTGATGGTTTTCCCCAGCAGTTCCCCGAGTGGATCAGATTTGGTGGAAATTGTCTCCAGCAGAGTTTATCCTACCTGTGGATTGGTTGTTCTCCCCAGTAAGTCGCATTGTTTGTTTCCCTAGCAGAGTCCCCGAGTGGATTAGGTCCAATGAAGTTTGTCCCTGGTGGGATCTATCCTGCTTTTCCCCCGCAGAGTATATCCCTCAGACATTATCTCCCCACAGAGTTTGAGGAATCTATTCAAATTTGTGCGCTCAGCAGAGCAATCCGTTTGCTCCTCAACAGGAATTTCTATCATTTGCATCTTGCATGTAATGATCATTGCATCCTCAAATAGCGTAGCATTTCCATTCAACATGGAGCATTACGCCATAGAAAAATTCAAACATATGCATTCATATGTCAAACCTAGTTGGACCGTACCCCCGGCAGAGGCGGATCATTGTTCAACACCTGTACGACACATTTGCTACAGTTACTCCTGACCGCATTCAGGATTGGTATCCCCAGAGAGGTTTATTTCCTCACCCGCAGGTGAAAGAAAAGCTTGATTCTCCCCAGTGAGGTCCCCAGCAAGTGTTTAGCCTTGCCTTGACGTGTTGAAGATGTCATTCCTGTGATACCGGTAAGTGTCGTGTCTACACCCGCGTGTGTTCTTTTTTTGGTGTCGGTAAACACCATTGTTTCGGTGTCGGTAAACATCGAGTCCTATTCCAGTCATCGGTAAATGTCTGGTCGCTTCTTTTTGATGTCGGTAAACATCATCTTTCGGTGTTCATACCATCTTTTCCTTCCCCAGTGAAGTGTTCACTTCTCCGTTGGTTTCGATAAACGTTGAGTTTTTCCTATTCGTCCGTTGACGTATAGTTGTATCCCTTTCCCATGCATCATTGATGTATGTTCACCTCTCCGTTGGTGTCGGTAAACATCATCTTTCGATGTCGGTAAACGTTGAGTTTTTCCCAGTTGTCCGTTGACATCTGGTTGTATATTTTTCCCAGTCATCGGTAAATGTCTGGTCGTCTTTGTTGATGTCAGTAAACATCATCTTTCGATGTCGGTAAACGTCGAGTCTTTTTCCCAGTCATCGGTAAATGTTTGGTTGTTCCCCAGCCAGAGATCCCCAGTAAAGTCGTCGGTAAACGTCCTGCCTGGTTTCCGGTTGCAAATACCTTTTTTCCTTCCCCAGTGAAGCGTTCACCTCTCCGTTGGTGTCGATAAACGTTGAGATTTTCCCATTCGTCCGTTGACGTTTGGTTGTATCGCTTTCTTTCCCAGTCATTCGTTAATGTCTGGTCACCTCTCCGTTGGTGTCGATAAACGTCGAGCTTCTCCTGTTCGTCCGTTGACGTCTGGTCGAGTCTTTCCCAGTCATTCGTTAATGTTTGGTCACCTCTCCGTTGGTGTCGATAAACGTCGAGCTTCTCCCGTTCGTCCGTTGGCGTCTGGTCTTTTCCCAGTCATTCGTTAATGTCTGGTCACCTCTCCGTTGGTGTCGATAAACGTCGAGCTTCTCCCGTTCGTCCGTTGACGTCTGGTCGAGTCTTTCCCAGTCATTCGTTAATGTCTGGTCACCTCTCCGTTGGTGTCGATAAACGTCGAGCTTCTCCCGTTCGTCCGTTGACGTCTGGTCGAGTCTTCCCATTCATCCGTTGATGTCTGGTCACCTCTCCGTTGGTGTCGATAAACGTTGAGCTTTTCCCATTCGTCCGTTGACGTCTGGATATATCTTTCCTTTGATAAAAATCAAAATCCCCAGTAGATTCGTCGGTAAACGTCTTGACTGGTTACCGTTGCAAGCATCCTGTTCATATCCCGCAGAGTGCAAATTTCTACGGTTCTTCGGTATTCAATCCCTGTTTACCTTAAAGGTCTGACAGCCGTTGCTCTCATCCGTTCAGGTTCCCAGTTGATTGAATAGGGGCAGCTGTAGCACCTAAAATTTGCACCTCCCATTTGTATATACATTTCATGTTTAGGTCATTAACATTGCATTGTCATTACATGGTCCATTACATGTCATCAGTCAGACTGGTCAGGAGATTCTAATGTGCAAGGCAACAAGGGCATTCTCCATGAGATCAAAGCCCTAGGGTTGGAACAATGAGTTCACATGATTCAAGGAACATTTTGAAGTGATTTGGCCAAGTATTGGAGGCTCAGAGATCATCAGTCCATGTGTAAATCATCTGAGACCCTGAAAAGTCAACAGAAGTCAACTGTCAAGTCAACTATGGATTTGGAGGTGGGAGAGGGTCAGTGATACCTCATTCATGTTCAAACATGTCTCATTTGACATTTCAAACATCAACATTGAAGAATTTGAGTTCAGATCAAGACTTTCCCAAAATAGCAAGTGACCTGTAATTTGAACATTCCAAAAATGGAAAGGTTTTGGACCAACTTCAACTCAAGATTACATCATCAAGAAAGCTTCAAATGAAATTTTGTCCAACATGAAAGTTGAATATCTTTCTCTCCCATTTCCAAAAAGTCCAAGATCATGAATTTCTCATGTGTGGTTGAGGAGATATGGTTAAATCATGGCAAAGTGTGGTTTAAACTTCAAATGAGCATAACTTTCAAACCAAAACTCCAATTTGAGTGGTTCTTTTTGCATATTGATCCTTATGACATGTATTTTCCAAGTATACCATCATTTGACATAAAATTTCATTTGCATGGCATTGGCTCACTCATGAAGATTTTGGGAAGAAATTGCATAAACTCATTTTTGTGGAACATATGCATACCAAATCAATTCAAAAGTGTGCATGGGTTGTTTTTAAGGCATTTTGGACCAAGAGTGTGCACTGTTCACGTGCATGGAGGTGCATGGAGTGGAAAATCTCATTTTTGCATTTACACCACAAACTCACTAATCACATTTGCATTTGCGCTAAACCTTTCTTAAACATGATTAGCATGGAGTATATATGCTTAATCATAACTGCTTTGCTCAGAATCATCAATTCTAGATCTAGATTTCACAAATTCTCCAAATTTTCCTCTCACTTTTTCTGCAAAATTCTTCAAACCTAAGCATTTTCTAGTGATCAATTCATCATCATGAAGCATAATTGAGCACATTTGCACGTGGAAACAGAGGAAATTGTTGCATTCTTGTTCATGTTCAAGGTGTGAAGCATCCATGGCAGTTGAAGCTTGAGCTGGATTCGTGTATCCTTGAGCCTCACATTCATCATCATTCATCTCAAGAAGCATATTGGAAGAGATTTGAGGCGTGGCAAGGCTTGGAAGCAAGTGAATCCAATTCTGTTCATCAAGAGGTTGGTTTTTCGACCTCTTTAATTTTGCAAATCATCATGCCTATTGTGTAGATCTTTGAATGGTGGTAATTCTGGTACAAATTTGGAATGATTTCGTGTTGTTTTGAGCAAGTTACATGCAATTGAAGTTTTGATGTGGATATTTGATTCCTTCGATCCAAGCATGTTATGATGTTTTAGTGCAAATTAATCTTGAATCCTTGTTGTATGTGGCCTGGCGAATTGATTGATGTAGAAATTTTGGATTTCTGGACATGTTTATGAAATCTGGAAAAGTTGGATGAAGATCTTCATGATCTTCATCGTGTTCTTCATTTTCCAGTTTTGCTGGAGATTTTCCTGCGAATTTTGCCACGAAACGCGTGAGATTTCCTGCGGAACGCATAGGCATTACTTGCGGATTTTTCAAATCCATGCATGCGCGCGCTTTAGGGTTTAGGCTTGAAACTACGTCGTTTTGCAAGCGCGCGCTAGGTAGTTTGAATTTGGCACCGGTTCGAGCCTGGCTGATGGAATTTCTCACATTGCCTTGTGTTTTCTCACTATTTCCTTCACATTGCCATGCTTGCTCCATTTCTTTTTTAATTTCTTCCATGAACTTCTAAAATTCACCATAATTTGAAAATTTATCCAAATTCATCCCAAATTTTTGCATTGTGTTCCACGTTCTATCTAGTTTTTTATGATTATCAAAATGCAAGTTGTGCCTGGCCTAGAAAATATTTTGTCTAAGGAGTTTGAACATGTGTCCATACTTGACCTTGCCTTGGTTATCATGTTGTGAAATGCTGGTCTTTGATCCAATGAATGTGAAATTTTGCATGCTATAACTAGACACATTGCTTGACATTTTGGTGTTGATTTGGTATTTTTATCAATTGTCAATTCTGTTTTATGATCATGTTAAGTTGGTGTGACAATTTGTGTCACACCTTTTGGTGTTCAACTTGTATGATGTGTTTGCCATGCCAAATGATATCCTATGCTCCTGATTTTTTATGTGATGCATGTTATAGATGTTGTGAGTGCTCATGAATTTTTTTGGAATTATTTGAATCATTTCTGATTTAATTGAGATTTTTCATTCTGGTTGATCATATTTGAGCTTTAAAATTGCCTTGAACTTCAATTGATCATGAAATGCTTTTGGTTAATGATATTGATATGAGACCTTTTGGAATGTGTCAAGATATGATTGAAGTTGATTCATGTTAAATTTCATGTTCTGTTTTGAATGTTTGACCCTCTTTTGACCCTAGGCTTTGACCTAGTGGTTTTGACTCACTGTTTGGATTGTGGATTTCAGGTTGAGAAGCACATTGCCTTGGTTGGAGTGATTCACTCATTTGAATTGATTAGTTGATTGATATTGACTAATATTGAGTTGTTTTGTAGGCTTTGAGAACAAGTGGCCTAATGGCTTGTGCCTTGCACATTGGTGCTTGATGCTTTGTCTGTCTGTATGATTGACTGTTGTTTGTCTGTTTGTTTGAATTGTGTACTGATTATTTTAGATTTTTCACAGGTACCTAAGTTGCTTTGAGTTCTTTTGAACTTGATTTTGCTTTGCTTGGTTGCTTAACCACTGAGGTATAACTCTCTGACTTCATGTAGTCTGGAAGACCTGTCCTGTTATGTGGGAAGGCACCTGTCTGAAGCCCTCCTTAAGAGGCAATGCTTGTGAATGTTTACTTTTGTGCCAAGCAGGAAAAGTCCTCTTATGAGGCAATTGGCAGATAAAAGAGATGTGCAATCCATCTCCTGATATTCAGTGTGTCATCCACTTTGCTCACACCATGTGTTGATGCATTGTGGATATTAACCCAAGATCTTCGTTGTGTCAGTCATATATGGAGAAGAGTTCCTACTTTCTGAGCTCCCACACTTTCATTTGTCTGAAGCTCTCCCAGGCCAGGGATAAGAGCTGTGAGGTCTTACCCTCACTTCCCATTTCATCAGCTTCACCCTAACTCTCAATGTTAGGGTTAAGAGCTAACCACACCCGATTCCAGTTGGCTTGTGTTTCACAGCCTAACCTTGTATGAGCCCATTTGTTTGCATCTAGTGTGTGTGCTTGCTTGTTGTGCTTGTATGACTTTGCTTGTGCTGTTTAGGATAGCTTGCTCCCTGTGCAAGTTAGATAGAAACCTTAACATAGGGATGGTATGCGTGATAACTTCTAGGCTCGAGTCGTAGTCTCCCTAGTAGTTTGTGTCTCCCTTTGTATCTGGTTAGGCTAGTCCTTTTTCCCTGCGTAGGGGAACTACGTCGCCCTGATCCTCATACCAGATGAGGTACGTAGGCAGGAGATGAGCTGATCTCTCCGGGCGCCCTTTTTCTTTCTTTTCCTCTTTGTGTGTGTTTGGAGTCTGACGTAAGTCCAGCGATTGGCAGTTGGTTTCCTGTGTGTGTTTTTTGGTTCGGAGTCTGACGTAAGTCCAGCGATTGGCATTCGGTTTCCAGGTTTGCCTGTTTGTGTGGAGTCTGACGTAAGTCCAGCGATTGGCAGTCGGTTTCCTGTGTGGTTTTGTTTGGCGTGCGTTAGCCGAGCTACGAGTGCACTGATTCTTCTCCAGTTAAAGAAGATACGTATGCATAAGGTGCGACATCCTAGCGAGCATGTTTCCCCTGTCCCGAACTACGTCGACTCTGATGTCTATGTCTGATAGACTACGTAGGCCCAGGATGCGATATCCTGCCGAGTCCTGTTTCTCTTGTTTTCCTGTGTTTCCTTCCAGCCTTGTGCAGTGTTTGAGCAGTTTTTAGCAACCTTTCTTCTATTCTTTTGTGCGTGGATCCCGTCGAGTACGACGGATGCGTAGGGGTGCTAATACCTTCCCTTCGCATAACCGACTCCCGATCCCATCTCTCTCTGGCCGCGAGACCATGTCTTTTCCAGGTTTACTTCGAGTGTTTCCTTTCCCTCTTTTGGGATAAATAACGCACGGTGGCGGCTCTATTGTTTCGTTTTCCCGCCGGTTTTTCGCGTAATGCGACAGCTGGCGACTCTGCTGGGGAATAAGAGAAGTTGACCTCTTGCTGGTCCATCTTCCCTAAGCGAGTCTCTCCTAGCGCTCTCTAGGATAGGGTTTGGTTGCTTTTGCTGTTTCATTTATTGCATTCATTTATTTATGGTTTGCATTTATGTTTGCATTTATGTTTCATTCATCATATATTCATCTGGCTGTGTTGTGTTGTCTCTCTATTGGGGTGGGAGTTACATGAGGTAAAAGGCCCAATACCCAGGCTATGAGTGAAATCTAGGACACCTAGGAATAGAGTGATTCTTGGGAAGCGGGTGGTATTGCGCCACTTAGCGGAACTTGATATCACGAGCAGTTCAGACTCTGATGGGGTATCGTCGTTACATACTTCGGGTGTGTATATGATGATATTCTATGAAAGGGTTATTTATGCTGCCTTTCTCTTGACCTTACCCTGGCCTAGATGACACACGTGAGTGGGGAGGGAATGATCATTATTACAGGTACAGTTGATGACTTGTCGGTGACTCGTTGGTGACTTGTGGTCTTGTTGGTGACTTGGTTCTTCAGATTGGGTATCAGATGACTTTGGGTCTCAGATGATTTGTGGTTCCGAATTCAAGCCGAAGCTTTGATCCTGTGCTCCGAGATACACAGCCAGCCAGTCGTGTCTGCATCATTTACATCATAGCATGTTTATTTCAAAAAAAAAATAATGCAAAAAAAAATGGAAAAAAGAAAGAGAAAAAGAAAAAGCTAATCTCTTCATGCATATCATTTCTCAGGTTCATTTAGGGGTCTATTCATTGTGAGAGATGGCATCCGTTCCCGAGTTGAAGCGGAAGACTTGTTCCTACAGTTTTCACCGTGAGCCTTTGACTTCTTTGATAGAGTTGAGCAACTTGGTGACCGGCGGTAGTCAGAAGGTGTTTGCTGATCAGTATGGGGATTTGTTGACACTGTTGAGGATGGTGGTAGATCCAGTGTCGTTGCAGACTCTTCTACAGTTCTATGACCCAGAGCTCCGTTGCTTCACTTTCCAGGATTATCAGTTAGCGCCCACTCTTGAGGAGTACTCCATTCTGATGAATGTCCCGATCCGGTATCAGGTTCCTTTCTTGGATGTGCCTAAGGAGGTTGATTTCAGAGTTGTCGCCAGAGCTCTTCATCTGAGTGTCAAAGAAGTGAGTGATAATTGGAAGTCGAGTGGTGATGTGGTGGGGTTGCCTTTGAAGTTCCTGTTGAGGATGGCTAAAGAGGAAGCAAAGAAGGGAAATTGGGAAGCTTTTCATGCTCAGTTGGCTATCATGATTTATGGGATTGTCTTGTTCCCAAGTATGCCCAATTTTGTGGATTATGCTGCAGTCATTATCTTCATCGGAGGAAACCCGGTTCCTACTTTGTTAGCTGACACCTACTATGCTATCCACAGTAGGCATGGTAAGGGTGGAGCTATCAGATGTTGTCTCCCATTATTGCTCAGATGGTTCTTGTCTCTTCTGCCAGTCAGTGGACCTTT